>NW_027179749.1:145000-170000 GCF_036669935.1 Montipora foliosa
TGGATCTATGCTGTCGTCCTCCGTCTGTGTGTTCAGAGTGTCTTGTCTGTTTGCGTGATAATGGTTGTCGTGAAGTGGACCATGAAGATGATGACTATGAAGATGATCATAGGCGAGGTTTTCCATTGTTGCGAGTGGAAAGTGTTGTAATGGTGGGTGGAAGGTCGATGATATAAAGTATGACATGGGAAACGTAATTAAAATAAAACCTATAATTACCTGGCAAGTCACGTATCTCTCGACCATTGTATAGTTCCCGGTAAATATCCGTCCTCTTTGGAAACGGAGCATGTAATCTCTCCACTGGGAATGGGAATGAGATGACTTGGAAAAGGGATGACATTTGTTTTGTTGTCTTT
This sequence comes from Montipora foliosa, assembly GCF_036669935.1. Classification (NCBI taxonomy): domain Eukaryota; kingdom Metazoa; phylum Cnidaria; class Anthozoa; order Scleractinia; family Acroporidae; genus Montipora; species Montipora foliosa. The sequence continues at coordinate 145,360 of NW_027179749.1, forward strand.
TGGTATTTTTTCGAAAAGAGTGAAAGTAACAAGTGATGTTAGAACGGTTAGATGACTGAAAGATTTAGTACTGTCATTGAACTATCCCGTACTGAAAATATGCTATCGTTTTCATTTGGTCTTGTTTACTCAAGGTCCTGCAAGAAATGTTGCTTACAGTGAGTGCTTGAAATTCAGAAACATACACGTAACAAATACCATGGTGAAATGGTGGCTTGTTGCAAATAGAAGTTTTCTAATAAGTTGACTTTGTTAATATTTGCGAGGCATTCCTGACAGAATGACAATGTCTCTGTTTGCTTGACTATAAGTAATGAGGTAAACTCGCCTCACATCTCGTGCGCTCAACCTCTCACTTGTACTGCAACGGCCATCATGCTCATCACAGACGCTAGATGCTTCAGCCTCTCTATTGATAAACTCCATCATAAACGTAGTACGACGTATCTGTGCAATAAACGCCGCCCCTCTTTTGGGAATAGTAACAACCTACAACCACCTCCTACTATAGCGCGTGTTATTGGTTTTCAATTAACCCAGAGATCTTTGTTTACCATGTGAAGAACTGTTCAGGTATCACGCAATCGCTACTTCAACCCAAACGTGACCGCTGATATCTTTATCGTTTTGTCTATGAAATGTTAATGTTACACTCTTTAAGAAAATAAGGGAACACTTATTTCGTGTAATGATTTCTTCTTCAGATTAAAATCGTTTATTACTCCCAGCATTTAATGTCGCTCTGATACGTGTACGCACACAAGTATGATACGATTTCCCGCCAATACAGCTACCGAGTACTCACATACCAAGAATTCCTCTTTTACACAGTCCCAGACATACTTTTTGGGACACTTATGCCTCTTCCTTCCCTCTCAATGTTGCTGTGAAAGATTCGGTGACTCAACTGCGATAAACAACATTGAGAGGGACACGGGACGCACGAGAAGGGAATAGAGGACGTTCGCATGAAGTGTCAAAACTAATTATGTCTGAGACTGTAGTTAAATGGAGGGTGTAATGTCTCCACCGGGAATGGGAATCGTATGACTTGCAAAAGGCATGAAATTTGTTTTGTTGTTTTTGGTATTTTTTCGAAAACGGTAAAAGTAACAAGTGATGTTAGAACGGTTAGATGACTGAAAGATTTAGTACTGTCATTGAACTTTCGCTGTATTGAAAATATGCTATTGTTTTCATTTGGTCTTGTGTACTCAAGGTTCTGCAAGAAATATTGCTTACTGCTTGAAATTCCGAAACATACACGATTTACATTTTGTCAGTGTCATTGCTGTGGGTTGGCTGGCGTTTCTCTAGGATGTCCATGCCTTGGGTCATCATTTCTCTCATGATGGTGATGCCTTTGAACATGCAAACGATTTCTGTTCTCTTTGCGTGAGCTATAACTTCTTGAATCCTTGTTGCGTTCTTTGGATCTATGCTGTCGTCCTCCGTCTGTGTGTTCAGAGTGTCTTGTCTGTTTGCGTGATAATGGTTGTCGTGAAGTGGACCATGAAGATGATGACTATGAAGATGATCGTAGGCGAGGTTTTCCATTGTTGCGAGTGGAAGGTGTTGTAATGGTGGGTGGAAGGTCGATGATATAAAGTATGACATGGGAAACGTAATTAAAATAAAACCTATAATTACCTGGCAACTCAGGTATCTCTCGACCATTGTATAGTTCCCGATAAATATCCGTCCTCTTTGAAAACGGAGCGTGTAATCTCTCCACTGGGAATGGGAATGAGATGACTTGGAAAAGGGATGAAATTTGTTTTGTTGTTTTTTGGTATTTTTTCGAAAAGAGTGAAAGTAACAAGTGATGTTAGAACGGTTAGATGACTGAAAGATTTAGTACTGTCATTGAACTATCCCGTACTGAAAATATGCTATCGTTTTCATTTGGTCTTGTTTACTCAAGGTCCTGCAAGAAATGTTGCTTACAGTGATTGCTTGAAATTCAGAAACATACACGTAACAAATACCATGGTGAAATGGTGGCTTGTTGCAAATAGAAGTTTTCCAATAAGTTGACTTTGTTAATATTTGCGAGGCATTCCTGACAGAATGACAATGTCTCTGTTTGCTTGACTATAAGTATTGAGGTAAACTCGCCTCACATCTCGTGCGCTCAAACTCTCACTTGTACTGCAACGGCCATCATGCTCATCACAGACGCTAGATGCTTCAGCCTCTCTATTGATAAACTCCATCATAAACGTAGTACGACGTATCTGTGCAATAAACGCCGCCCCTCTTTTGGGAATAGTAACAACCTACAACCACCTTCTACTATAGCGCGTGTTATTTGTTTTCAATTAACCCAGAGATCTTTGTTTACCATGTGAAAAACTGTTCAGGTATCACGCAATCGCTACTTCAACCCAAACGTGACCGCTGATATCTTTATCGTTTTGTCTATGAAATGTTAATGTTACACTCTTTAAGAAAATAAGGGAACACTTGTTTTCATTTGGTCTTGTGTACTCAAGGTTCTGCAAGAAATATTGCTTACTGCTTGAAATTCCGAAACATACACGATTTACATTTTGTCAGTGTCATTGCTGTGGGTTGGCTGGCGTTTCTCTAGGATGTCCATGCCTTGGGTCATCATTTCTCTCATGATGGTGATGCCTTTGAACATGCAAACGATTTCTGTTCTCTTTGCGTGAGCTGTAACTTCTTGAATCCTTCTTGCGTTCTGTGGATCTATGCTGTCGTCCTCCGTCTGTGTGTTCAGAGTGTCTTGTCTGTTTGCGTGATAATGGTTGTCGTGAAGTGGACCATGAAGATGATGACTATGAAGATGATCATAGGCGAGGTTTTCCATTGTTGCGAGTGGAAGGTGTTGTAATGGTGGGTGGAAGGTCGATGATATAAAGTATGACATCGGAAACGTAATTAAAATAAAACCTATAATTACCTGGCAAGTCACGTATCTCTCGACCATTGTATAGTTCCCGATAAATATCCGTCCTCTTTGAAAACGAAGCGTGTAATCTCTCCACTGGGAATGGGAATGAGATGACTTGGAAAAGGGATGACATTTGTTTTGTTGTCTTTTGGTATTTTTTCGAAAAGAGTGAAAGTAACAAGTGATGTTAGAACGGTTAGATGACTGAAAGATTTAGTACTGTCATTGAACTTTCCCTGTATTGAAAATATGCTATTGTTTTCATTTGGTCTTGTGTACTCAAGGTTCTGCAAGAAATATTGCTTACTGCTTGAAATTCCGAAACATACACGATTTACATTTTGTCAGTGTCATTGCTGTGGGTTGGCTGGCGTTTCTCTAGGATGTCCATGCCTTGGGTCATCAATTCTCTCATGATGGTGATGCCTTTGAACATGCAAACGATTTCTGTTCTCTTTGCGTGAGCTGTAACTTCTTGAATCCTTCTTGCGTTCTGTGGATCTATGCTGTCGTCCTCCGTCTGTGTGTTCAGAGTGTCTTGTCTGTTTGCGTGATAATGGTTGTCGTGAAGTGGACCATGAAGATGATGACTATGAAGATGATCGTAGGCGAGGTTTTCCATTGTTGCGAGTGGAAGGTGTTGTAATGGTGGGTGGAAGGTCGATGATATAAAGTATGACATGGGAAACGTAATTAAAATAAAACCTATAATTACCTGGCAAGTCAGGTATCTCTCGACCATTGTATAGTTCCCGATAAATATCCGTCCTCTTTGAAAACGGAGCGTGTAATCTCTCCACTGGGAATGGGAATGAGATGACTTGGAAAAGGGATGACATTTGTTTTGTTGTCTTTTGGTATTTTTTCGAAAAGAGTGAAAGTAACAAGTGATGTTAGAACGGTTAGATGACTGAAAGATTTAGTACTGTCATTGAACTATCCCGTACTGAAAATATGCTATCGTTTTCATTTGGTCTTGTTTACTCAAGGTCCTGCAAGAAATGTTGCTTACAGTGAGTGCTTGAAATTCAGAAACATACACGTAACAAATACCATGGTGAAATGGTGGCTTGTTGCAAATAGAAGTTTTCCAATAAGTTGACTTTGTTAATATTTGCGAGGCATTCCTGACAGAATGACAATGTCTCTGTTTGCTTGACTATAAGTATTGAGGTAAACTCGCCTCACATCTCGTGCGCTCAAACTCTCACTTGTACTGCAACGGCCATCATGCTCATCACAGACGCTAGATGCTTCAGCCTCTCTATTGATAAACTCCATCATAAACGTAGTACGACGTATCTGTGCAATAAACGCCGCCCCTCTTTTGGGAATAGTAACAACCTACAACCACCTCCTACTATAGCGCGTGTTATTGGTTTTCAATTAACCCAGAGATCTTTGTTTACCATGTGAAGAACTGTTCAGGTATCACGCAATCGCTACTTCAACCCAAACGTGACCGCTGATATCTTTATCGTTTTGTCTATGAAATGTTAATGTTACACTCTTTAAGAAAATAAGGGAACACTTATTTCGTGTAATGATTTCTTCTTCAGATTAAAATCGTTTATTACTCCCAGCATTTAATGTCGCTCTGATACGTGTACGCACACAAGTATGATACGATTTCCCGCCAATACAGCTACCGAGTACTCACATACCAAGAATTCCTCTTTTACACAGTCCCAGACATACTTTTTGGGACACTTATGCCTCTTCCTTCCCTCTCAATGTTGCTGTGAAAGATTCGGTGACTCAACTGCGATAAACAACATTGAGAGGGACACGGGACGCACGAGAAGGGAATAGAGGACGTTCGCATGAAGTGTCAAAACTAATTATGTCTGAGACTGTAGTTAAATGGAGGGTGTAATGTCTCCACCGGGAATGGGAATCGTATGACTTGCAAAAGGCATGAAATTTGTTTTGTTGTTTTTGGTATTTTTTCGAAAACGGTAAAAGTAACAAGTGATGTTAGAACGGTTAGATGACTGAAAGATTTAGTACTGTCATTGAACTTTCGCTGTATTGAAAATATGCTATTGTTTTCATTTGGTCTTGTGTACTCAAGGTTCTGCAAGAAATATTGCTTACTGCTTGAAATTCCGAAACATACACGATTTACATTTTGTCAGTGTCATTGCTGTGGGTTGGCTGGCGTTTCTCTAGGATGTCCATGCCTTGGGTCATCATTTCTCTCATGATGGTGATGCCTTTGAACATGCAAACGATTTCTGTTCTCTTTGCGTGAGCTGTAACTTGTTGAATCCTTCTTGCGTTCTGTGGATCTATGCTGTCGTCCTCCGTCTGTGTGTTCAGAGTGTCTTGTCTGTTTGCGTGATAATGGTTGTCGTGAAGTGGACCATGAAGATGATGACTATGAAGATGATCGTAGGCGAGGTTTTCCATTGTTGCGAGTGGAAGGTGTTGTAATGGTGGGTGGAAGGTCGATGATATAAAGTATGACATGGGAAACGTAATTAAAATAAAACCTATAATTACCTGGCAAGTCAGGTATCTCTCGACCATTGTATAGTTCCCGATAAATATCCGTCCTCTTTGAAAACGGAGCTTGTAATCTCTCCACTGGGAATGGGAATGAGATGACTTGGAAAAGGGATGAAATTTGTTTTGTTGTTTTTTGGTATTTTTTCGAAAAGAGTGAAAGTAACAAGTGATGTTAGAACGGTTAGATGACTGAAAGATTTAGTACTGTCATTGAACTATCCCGTACTGAAAATATGCTATCGTTTTCATTTGGTCTTGTTTACTCAAGGTCCTGCAAGAAATGTTGCTTACAGTGATTGCTTGAAATTCAGAAACATACACGTAACAAATACCATGGTGAAATGGTGGCTTGTTGCAAATAGAAGTTTTCCAATAAGTTGACTTTGTTAATATTTGCGAGGCATTCCTGACAGAATGACAATGTCTCTGTTTGCTTGACTATAAGTATTGAGGTAAACTCGCCTCACATCTCGTGCGCTCAAACTCTCACTTGTACTGCAACGGCCATCATGCTCATCACAGACGCTAGATGCTTCAGCCTCTCTATTGATAAACTCCATCATAAACGTAGTACGACGTATCTGTGCAATAAACGCCGCCCCTCTTTTGGGAATAGTAACAACCTACAACCACCTTCTACTATAGCGCGTGTTATTTGTTTTCAATTAACCCAGAGATCTTTGTTTACCATGTGAAAAACTGTTCAGGTATCACGCAATCGCTACTTCAACCCAAACGTGACCGCTGATATCTTTATCGTTTTGTCTATGAAATGTTAATGTTACACTCTTTAAGAAAATAAGGGAACACTTGTTTTCATTTGGTCTTGTGTACTCAAGGTTCTGCAAGAAATATTGCTTACTGCTTGAAATTCCGAAACATACACGATTTACATTTTGTCAGTGTCATTGCTGTGGGTTGGCTGGCGTTTCTCTAGGATGTCCATGCCTTGGGTCATCATTTCTCTCATGATGGTGATGCCTTTGAACATGCAAACGATTTCTGTTCTCTTTGCGTGAGCTGTAACTTCTTGAATCCTTCTTGCGTTCTGTGGATCTATGCTGTCGTCCTCCGTCTGTGTGTTCAGAGTGTCTTGTCTGTTTGCGTGATAATGGTTGTCGTGAAGTGGACCATGAAGATGATGACTATGAAGATGATCGTAGGCGAGGTTTTCCATTGTTGCGAGTGGAAGGTGTTGTAATGGTGGGTGGAAGGTCGATGATATAAAGTATGACATCGGAAACGTAATTAAAATAAAACCTATAATTACCTGGCAAGTCACGTATCTCTCGACCATTGTATAGTTCCCGATAAATATCCGTCCTCTTTGAAAACGAAGCGTGTAATCTCTCCACTGGGAATGGGAATGAGATGACTTGGAAAAGGGATGACATTTGTTTTGTTGTCTTTTGGTATTTTTTCGAAAAGAGTGAAAGTAACAAGTGATGTTAGAACGGTTAGATGACTGAAAGATTTAGTACTGTCATTGAACTTTCCCTGTATTGAAAATATGCTATTGTTTTCATTTGGTCTTGTGTACTCAAGGTTCTGCAAGAAATATTGCTTACTGCTTGAAATTCCGAAACATACACGATTTACATTTTGTCAGTGTCATTGCTGTGGGTTGGCTGGCGTTTCTCTAGGATGTCCATGCCTTGGGTCATCATTTCTCTCATGATGGTGATGCCTTTGAACATGCAAACGATTTCTGTTCTCTTTGCGTGAGCTGTAACTTGTTGAATCCTTCTTGCGTTCTGTGGATCTATGCTGTCGTCCTCCGTCTGTGTGTTCAGAGTGTCTTGTCTGTTTGCGTGATAATGGTTGTCGTGAAGTGGACCATGAAGATGATGACTATGAAGATGATCGTAGGCGAGGTTTTCCATTGTTGCGAGTGGAAGGTGTTGTAATGGTGGGTGGAAGGTCGATGATATAAAGTATGACATGGGAAACGTAATTAAAATAAAACCTATAATTACCTGGCAAGTCAGGTATCTCTCGACCATTGTATAGTTCCCGATAAATATCCGTCCTCTTTGAAAACGGAGCGTGTAATCTCTCCACTGGGAATGGGAATGAGATGACTTGGAAAAGGGATGAAATTTGTTTTGTTGTTTTTTGGTATTTTTTCGAAAAGAGTGAAAGTAACAAGTGATGTTAGAACGGTTAGATGACTGAAAGATTTAGTACTGTCATTGAACTATCCCGTACTGAAAATATGCTATCGTTTTCATTTGGTCTTGTTTACTCAAGGTCCTGCAAGAAATGTTGCTTACAGTGATTGCTTGAAATTCAGAAACATACACGTAACAAATACCATGGTGAAATGGTGGCTTGTTGCAAATAGAAGTTTTCCAATAAGTTGACTTTGTTAATATTTGCGAGGCATTCCTGACAGAATGACAATGTCTCTGTTTGCTTGACTATAAGTATTGAGGTAAACTCGCCTCACATCTCGTGCGCTCAAACTCTCACTTGTACTGCAACGGCCATCATGCTCATCACAGACGCTAGATGCTTCAGCCTCTCTATTGATAAACTCCATCATAAACGTAGTACGACGTATCTGTGCAATAAACGCCGCCCCTCTTTTGGGAATAGTAACAACCTACAACCACCTTCTACTATAGCGCGTGTTATTTGTTTTCAATTAACCCAGAGATCTTTGTTTACCATGTGAAAAACTGTTCAGGTATCACGCAATCGCTACTTCAACCCAAACGTGACCGCTGATATCTTTATCGTTTTGTCTATGAAATGTTAATGTTACACTCTTTAAGAAAATAAGGGAACACTTGTTTTCATTTGGTCTTGTGTACTCAAGGTTCTGCAAGAAATATTGCTTACTGCTTGAAATTCCGAAACATACACGATTTACATTTTGTCAGTGTCATTGCTGTGGGTTGGCTGGCGTTTCTCTAGGATGTCCATGCCTTGGGTCATCATTTCTCTCATGATGGTGATGCCTTTGAACATGCAAACGATTTCTGTTCTCTTTGCGTGAGCTGTAACTTCTTGAATCCTTCTTGCGTTCTGTGGATCTATGCTGTCGTCCTCCGTCTGTGTGTTCAGAGTGTCTTGTCTGTTTGCGTGATAATGGTTGTCGTGAAGTGGACCATGAAGATGATGACTATGAAGATGATCGTAGGCGAGGTTTTCCATTGTTGCGAGTGGAAGGTGTTGTAATGGTGGGTGGAAGGTCGATGATATAAAGTATGACATCGGAAACGTAATTAAAATAAAACCTATAATTACCTGGCAAGTCACGTATCTCTCGACCATTGTATAGTTCCCGATAAATATCCGTCCTCTTTGAAAACGAAGCGTGTAATCTCTCCACTGGGAATGGGAATGAGATGACTTGGAAAAGGGATGACATTTGTTTTGTTGTCTTTTGGTATTTTTTCGAAAAGAGTGAAAGTAACAAGTGATGTTAGAACGGTTAGATGACTGAAAGATTTAGTACTGTCATTGAACTTTCCCTGTATTGAAAATATGCTATTGTTTTCATTTGGTCTTGTGTACTCAAGGTTCTGCAAGAAATATTGCTTACTGCTTGAAATTCCGAAACATACACGATTTACATTTTGTCAGTGTCATTGCTGTGGGTTGGCTGGCGTTTCTCTAGGATGTCCATGCCTTGGGTCATCAATTCTCTCATGATGGTGATGCCTTTGAACATGCAAACGATTTCTGTTCTCTTTGCGTGAGCTGTAACTTCTTGAATCCTTCTTGCGTTCTGTGGATCTATGCTGTCGTCCTCCGTCTGTGTGTTCAGAGTGTCTTGTCTGTTTGCGTGATAATGGTTGTCGTGAAGTGGACCATGAAGATGATGACTATGAAGATGATCGTAGGCGAGGTTTTCCATTGTTGCGAGTGGAAGGTGTTGTAATGGTGGGTGGAAGGTCGATGATATAAAGTATGACATCGGAAACGTAATTAAAATAAAACCTATAATTACCTGGCAAGTCACGTATCTCTCGACCATTGTATAGTTCCCGATAAATATCCGTCCTCTTTGAAAACGAAGCGTGTAATCTCTCCACTGGGAATGGGAATGAGATGACTTGGAAAAGGGATGACATTTGTTTTGTTGTCTTTTGGTATTTTTTCGAAAAGAGTGAAAGTAACAAGTGATGTTAGAACGGTTAGATGACTGAAAGATTTAGTACTGTCATTGAACTTTCCCTGTATTGAAAATATGCTATTGTTTTCATTTGGTCTTGTGTACTCAAGGTTCTGCAAGAAATATTGCTTACTGCTTGAAATTCCGAAACATACACGATTTACATTTTGTCAGTGTCATTGCTGTGGGTTGGCTGGCGTTTCTCTAGGATGTCCATGCCTTGGGTCATCAATTCTCTCATGATGGTGATGCCTTTGAACATGCAAACGATTTCTGTTCTCTTTGCGTGAGCTGTAACTTCTTGAATCCTTCTTGCGTTCTGTGGATCTATGCTGTCGTCCTCCGTCTGTGTGTTCAGAGTGTCTTGTCTGTTTGCGTGATAATGGTTGTCGTGAAGTGGACCATGAAGATGATGACTATGAAGATGATCGTAGGCGAGGTTTTCCATTGTTGCGAGTGGAAGGTGTTGTAATGGTGGGTGGAAGGTCGATGATATAAAGTATGACATGGGAAACGTAATTAAAATAAAACCTATAATTACCTGGCAAGTCAGGTATCTCTCGACCATTGTATAGTTCCCGATAAATATCCGTCCTCTTTGAAAACGGACCGTGTAATCTCTCCACTGGGAATGGGAATGAGATGACTTGGAAAAGGGATGACATTTGTTTTGTTGTCTTTTGGTATTTTTTCGAAAAGAGTGAAAGTAACAAGTGATGTTAGAACGGTTAGATGACTGAAAGATTTAGTACTGTCATTGAACTATCCCGTACTGAAAATATGCTATCGTTTTCATTTGGTCTTGTTTACTCAAGGTCCTGCAAGAAATGTTGCTTACAGTGAGTGCTTGAAATTCAGAAACATACACGTAACAAATACTATGGTGAAATGGTGGCTTGTTGCTAATAGAAGTTATCCAATAAGTTGACTTTGTTAATATTTGCGAGGCATTCCTGACAGAATGACAATGTCTCTGTTTGCTTGACTATAAGTATTGAGGTAAACTCGCCTCACATCTCGTGCGCTCAAACTCTCACTTGTACTGCAACGGCCATCATGCTCATCACAGACGCTAGATGCTTCAGCCTCTCTATTGATAAACTCCATCATAAACGTAGTACGACGTATCTGTGCAATAAACGCCCCCCCTCTTTTGGGAATAGTAACAACCTACAACCACCTTCTACTATAGCGCGTGTTATTTGTTTTCAATTAACCCAGAGATCTTTGTTTACCATGTGAAAAACTGTTCAGGTATCACGCAATCGCTACTTCAACCCAAACGTGACCGCTGATATCTTTATCGTTTTGTCTATGAAATGTTAATGTTAAACTCTTTAAGAAAATAAGGGAACACTTGTTTTCATTTGGTCTTGTGTACTCAAGGTTCTGCAAGAAATATTGCTTACTGCTTGAAATTCCGAAACATACACGATTTACATTTTGTCAGTGTCATTGCTGTGGGTTGGCTGGCGTTTCTCTAGGATGTCCATGCCTTGGGTCATCATTTCTCTCATGATGGTGATGCCTTTGAACATGCAAACGATTTCTGTTCTCTTTGCGTGAGCTGTAACTTCTTGAATCCTTCTTGCGTTCTGTGGATCTATGCTGTCGTCCTCCGTCTGTGTGTTCAGAGTGTCTTGTCTGTTTGCGTGATAATGGTTGTCGTGAAGTGGACCATGAAGATGATGACTATGAAGATGATCGTAGGCGAGGTTTTCCATTGTTGCGAGTGGAAGGTGTTGTAATGGTGGGTGGAAGGTCGATGATATAAAGTATGACATGGGAAACGTAATTAAAATAAAACCTATAATTACCTGGCAAGTCACGTATCTCTCGACCATTGTATAGTTCCCGATAAATATCCGTCCTCTTTGAAAACGAAGCGTGTAATCTCTCCACTGGGAATGGGAATGAGATGACTTGGAAAAGGGATGACATTTGTTTTGTTGTCTTTTGGTATTTTTTTCGAAAAGAGTGAAAGTAACAAGTGATGTTAGAACGGTTAGATGACTGAAAGATTTAGTACTGTCATTGAACTTTCCCTGTGTTGAAAATATGCTATTGTTTTCATTTGGTCTTGTGTACTCAAGGTTCTGCAAGAAATATTGCTTACTGCTTGAAATTCCGAAACATACACGATTTACATTTTGTCAGTGTCATTGCTGTGGGTTGGCTGGCGTTTCTCTAGGATGTCCATGCCTTGGGTCATCAATTCTCTCATGATGGTGATGCCTTTGAACATGCAAACGATTTCTGTTCTCTTTGCGTGAGCTGTAACTTCTTGAATCCTTCTTGCGTTCTGTGGATCTATGCTGTCGTCCTCCGTCTGTGTGTTCAGAGTGTCTTGTCTGTTTGCGTGATAATGGTTGTCGTGAAGTGGACCATGAAGATGATGACTATGAAGATGATCGTAGGCGAGGTTTTCCATTGTTGCGAGTGGAAGGTGTTGTAATGGTGGGTGGAAGGTCGATGATATAAAGTATGACATGGGAAACGTAATTAAAATAAAACCTATAATTACCTGGCAAGTCAGGTATCTCTCGACCATTGTATAGTTCCCGATAAATATCCGTCCTCTTTGAAAACGGACCGTGTAATCTCTCCACTGGGAATGGGAATGAGATGACTTGGAAAAGGGATGACATTTGTTTTGTTGTCTTTTGGTATTTTTTCGAAAAGAGTGAAAGTAACAAGTGATGTTAGAACGGTTAGATGACTGAAAGATTTAGTACTGTCATTGAACTATCCCGTACTGAAAATATGCTATCGTTTTCATTTGGTCTTGTTTACTCAAGGTCCTGCAAGAAATGTTGCTTACAGTGAGTGCTTGAAATTCAGAAACATACACGTAACAAATACCATGGTGAAATGGTGGCTTGTTGCAAATAGAAGTTTTCCAATAAGTTGACTTTGTTAATATTTGCGAGGCATTCCTGACAGAATGACAATGTCTCTGTTTGCTTGACTATAAGTATTGAGGTAAACTCGCCTCACATCTCGTGCGCTCAAACTCTCACTTGTACTGCAACGGCCATCATGCTCATCACAGACGCTAGATGCTTCAGCCTCTCTATTGATAAACTCCATCATAAACGTAGTACGACGTATCTGTGCAATAAACGCCCCCCCTCTTTTGGGAATAGTAACAACCTACAACCACCTTCTACTATAGCGCGTGTTATTTGTTTTCAATTAACCCAGAGATCTTTGTTTACCATGTGAAAAACTGTTCAGGTATCACGCAATCGCTACTTCAACCCAAACGTGACCGCTGATATCTTTATCGTTTTGTCTATGAAATGTTAATGTTAAACTCTTTAAGAAAATAAGGGAACACTTGTTTTCATTTGGTCTTGTGTACTCAAGGTTCTGCAAGAAATATTGCTTACTGCTTGAAATTCCGAAACATACACGATTTACATTTTGTCAGTGTCATTGCTGTGGGTTGGCTGGCGTTTCTCTAGGATGTCCATGCCTTGGGTCATCATTTCTCTCATGATGGTGATGCCTTTGAACATGCAAACGATTTCTGTTCTCTTTGCGTGAGCTGTAACTTCTTGAATCCTTCTTGCGTTCTGTGGATCTATGCTGTCGTCCTCCGTCTGTGTGTTCAGAGTGTCTTGTCTGTTTGCGTGATAATGGTTGTCGTGAAGTGGACCATGAAGATGATGACTATGAAGATGATCGTAGGCGAGGTTTTCCATTGTTGCGAGTGGAAGGTGTTGTAATGGTGGGTGGAAGGTCGATGATATAAAGTATGACATGGGAAACGTAATTAAATAAAACCTATAATTACCTGGCAAGTCACGTATCTCTCGACCATTGTATAGTTCCCGATAAATATCCGTCCTCTTTGAAAACGAAGCGTGTAATCTCTCCACTGGGAATGGGAATGAGATGACTTGGAAAAGGGATGACATTTGTTTTGTTGTCTTTTGGTATTTTTTTCGAAAAGAGTGAAAGTAACAAGTGATGTTAGAACGGTTAGATGACTGAAAGATTTAGTACTGTCATTGAACTTTCCCTGTATTGAAAATATGCTATTGTTTTCATTTGGTCTTGTGTACTCAAGGTTCTGCAAGAAATATTGCTTACTGCTTGAAATTCCGAAACATACACGATTTACATTTTGTCAGTGTCATTGCTGTGGGTTGGCTGGCGTTTCTCTAGGATGTCCATGCCTTGGGTCATCATTTCTCTCATGATGGTGATGCCTTTGAACATGCAAACGATTTCTGTTCTCTTTGCGTGAGCTGTAACTTCTTGAATCCTTCTTGCGTTCTGTGGATCTATGCTGTCGTCCTCCGTCTGTGTGTTCAGAGTGTCTTGTCTGTTTGCGTGATAATGGTTGTCGTGAACTGGACCATGAAGATGATGACTATGAAGATGATCGTAGGCGAGGTTTTCCATTGTTGCGAGTGGAAGGTGTTGTAATGGTGGGTGGAAGGTTGATGATATAAAGTATGACATAGGAAACGTAATTTAAATAAAACCTATAATTACCTGGCAAGTCACGTATCTCTCGACTATTGTATAGTTCCCGATAAATATCCGTCCTCTTTGAAAACGGAGCGTGTAATCTCTCCACTGGGAATGGGAATGAGATGACTTGGAAAAGGGATGACATTTGTTTTGTTGCCTTTTGGTATTTTTTCGAAAAGAGTGAAAGTAACAAGTGATGTTAGAACGGTTAGATGACTGAAAGATTTAGTACTGTCATTGAACTTTCCCTGTATTGAAAATATGCTATTGTTTTCATTTGGTCTTGTGTACTCAAGGTTCTGCAAGAAATATTGCTTACTGCTTGAAATTCCGAAACATACACGATTTACATTTTGTCAGTGTCATTGCTGTGGGTTGGCTGGCGTTTCTCTAGGATGTCCATGCCTTGGGTCATCATTTCTCTCATGATGGTGATGCCTTTGAACATGCAAACGATTTCTGTTCTCTTTGCGTGAGCTGTAACTTCTTGAATCCTTCTTGCGTTCTGTGGATCTATGCTGTCGTCCTCCGTCTGTGTGTTCAGAGTGTCTTGTCTGTTTGCGTGATAATGGTTGTCGTGAAGTGGACCATGAAGATGATGACTATGAAGATGATCGTAGGCGAGGTTTTCCATTGTTGCGAGTGGAAGGTGTTGTAATGGTGGGTGGAAGGTCGATGATATAAAGTATGACATAGGAAACGTAATTCAAATAAAACCTATAATTACCTGGCAAGTCACGTATCTCTCGACTATTGTATAGTTCCCGATAAATATCCGTCCTCTTTGAAAACGGAGCGTGTAATCTCTCCACTGGGAATGGGAATGAGATGACTTGGAAAAGGGATGACATTTGTTTTGTTGTCTTTTGGTATTTTTTCGAAAAGAGTGAAAGTAACAAGTGATGTTAGAACGGTTAGATGACTGAAAGATTTAGTACTGTCATTGAACTTTCCCTGTATTGAAAATATGCTATTGTTTTTATTTGGTCTTGTGTACTCAAGGTTCTGCAAGAAATATTGCTTACTGCTTGAAATTCCGAAACATACACGATTTACATTTTGTCAGTGTCATTGCTGTGGGTTGGCTGGCGTTTCTCTAGGATGTCCATGCCTTGGGTCATCATTTCTCTCATGATGGTGATGCCTTTGAACATGCAAACGATTTCTGTTCTCTTTGCGTGAGCTGTAACTTCTTGAATCCTTCTTGCGTTCTGTGGATCTATGCTGTCGTCCTCCGTCTGTGTGTTCAGAGTGTCTTGTCTGTTTGCGTGATAATGGTTGTCGTGAAGTGGACCATGAAGATGATGACTATGAAGATGATCGTAGGCGAGGTTTTCCATTGTTGCGAGTGGAAGGTGTTGTAATGGTGGGTGGAAGGTCGATGATATAAAGTATGACATAGGAAACGTAATTTAAATAAAACCTATAATTACCTGGCAAGTCACGTATCTCTCGACCATTGTATAGTTCCCGATAAATATCCGTCCTCTTTGAAAACGGAGCGTGTAATCTCTCCACTGGGAATGGGAATGAGATGACTTGGAAAAGGGATGACATTTGTTTTGTTGTCTTTTGGTATTTTTTCGAAAAGAGTGAAAGTAACAAGTGATGTTAGAACGGTTAGATGACTGAAAGATTTAGTACTGTCATTGAACTATCCCGTACTGAAAATATGCTATCGTTTTCATTTGGTCTTGTTTACTCAAGGTCCTGCAAGAAATGTTGCTTACAGTGAGTGCTTGAAATTCAGAAACATACACGTAACAAATACCATGGTGAAATGGTGGCTTGTTGCAAATAGAAGTTTTCCAATAAGTTGACTTTGTTAATATTTGCGAGGCATTCCTGACAGAATGACAATGTCTCTGTTTGCTTGACTATAAGTATTGAGGTAAACTCGCCTCACATCTCGTGCGCTCAAACTCTCACTTGTACTGCAACGGCCATCATGCTCATCACAGACGCTAGATGCTTCAGCCTCTCTATTGATAAACTCCATCATAAACGTAGTACGACGTATCTGTGCAATAAACGCCCCCCCTCTTTTGGGAATAGTAACAACCTACAACCACCTTCTACTATAGCGCGTGTTATTTGTTTTCAATTAACCCAGAGATCTTTGTTTACCATGTGAAAAACTGTTCAGGTATCACGCAATCGCTACTTCAACCCAAACGTGACCGCTGATATCTTTATCGTTTTGTCTATGAAATGTTAATGTTAAACTCTTTAAGAAAATAAGGGAACACTTGTTTTCATTTGGTCTTGTGTACTCAAGGTTCTGCAAGAAATATTGCTTACTGCTTGAAATTCCGAAACATACACGATTTACATTTTGTCAGTGTCATTGCTGTGGGTTGGCTGGCGTTTCTCTAGGATGTCCATGCCTTGGGTCATCATTTCTCTCATGATGGTGATGCCTTTGAACATGCAAACGATTTCTGTTCTCTTTGCGTGAGCTGTAACTTCTTGAATCCTTCTTGCGTTCTGTGGATCTATGCTGTCGTCCTCCGTCTGTGTGTTCAGAGTGTCTTGTCTGTTTGCGTGATAATGGTTGTCGTGAAGTGGACCATGAAGATGATGACTATGAAGATGATCGTAGGCGAGGTTTTCCATTGTTGCGAGTGGAAGGTGTTGTAATGGTGGGTGGAAGGTCGATGATATAAAGTATGACATAGGAAACGTAATTTAAATAAAACCTATAATAACCTGGCAAGTCACGTATCTCTCGACCATTGTATAGTTCCCGATAAATATCCGTCCTCTTTGAAAACGGAGCGTGTAATCTCTCCACTGGGAATGGGAATGAGATGACTTGGAAAAGGGATGACATTTGTTTTGTTGTCTTTTGGTATTTTTTCGAAAAGAGTGAAAGTAACAAGTGATGTTAGAACGGTTAGATGACTGAAAGATTTAGTACTGTCATTGAACTTTCCCTGTATTGAAAATATGCTATTGTTTTCATTTGGTCTTGTGTACTCAAGGTTCTGCAAGAAATATTGCTTACTGCTTGAAATTCCGAAACATACACGATTTACATTTTGTCAGTGTCATTGCTGTGGGTTGGCTGGCGTTTCTCTAGGATGTCCATGCCTTGGGTCATCATTTCTCTCATGATGGTGATGCCTTTGAACATGCAAACGATTTCTGTTCTCTTTGCGTGAGCTGTAACTTCTTGAATCCTTCTTGCGTTCTGTGGATCTATGCTGTCGTCCTCCGTCTGTGTGTTCAGAGTGTCTTGTCTGTTTGCGTGATAATGGTTGTCGTGAAGTGGACCATGAAGATGATGACTATGAAGATGATCGTAGGCGAGGTTTTCCATTGTTGCGAGTGGAAGGTGTTGTAATGGTGGGTGGAAGGTCGATGATATAAAGTATGACATAGGAAACGTAATTCAAATAAAACCTATAATTACCTGGCAAGTCACGTATCTCTCGACTATTGTATAGTTCCCGATAAATATCCGTCCTCTTTGAAAACGGAGCGTGTATCTCTCCACTGGGAATGGGAATGAGATGACTTGGAAAAGGGATGACATTTGTTTTGTTGTCTTTTGGTATTTTTTCGAAAAGAGTGAAAGTAACAAGTGATGTTAGAACGGTTAGATGACTGAAAGATTTAGTACTGTCATTGAACTTTCCCTGTATTGAAAATATGCTATTGTTTTTATTTGGTCTTGTGTACTCAAGGTTCTGCAAGAAATATTGCTTACTGCTTGAAATTCCGAAACATACACGATTTACATTTTGTCAGTGTCATTGCTGTGGGTTGGCTGGCGTTTCTCTAGGATGTCCATGCCTTGGGTCATCATTTCTCTCATGATGGTGATGCCTTTGAACATGCAAACGATTTCTGTTCTCTTTGCGTGAGCTGTAACTTCTTGAATCCTTCTTGCGTTCTGTGGATCTATGCTGTCGTCCTCCGTCTGTGTGTTCAGAGTGTCTTGTCTGTTTGCGTGATAATGGTTGTCGTGAAGTGGACCATGAAGATGATGACTATGAAGATGATCGTAGGCGAGGTTTTCCATTGTTGCGAGTGGAAGGTGTTGTAATGGTGGGTGGAAGGTCGATGATATAAAGTATGACATAGGAAACGTAATTTAAATAAAACCTATAATTACCTGGCAAGTCACGTATCTCTCGACCATTGTATAGTTCCCGATAAATATCCGTCCTCTTTGAAAACGGAGCGTGTAATCTCTCCACTGGGAATGGGAATGAGATGACTTGGAAAAGGGATGACATTTGTTTTGTTGTCTTTTGGTATTTTTTCGAAAAGAGTGAAAGTAACAAGTGATGTTAGAACGGTTAGATGACTGAAAGATTTAGTACTGTCATTGAACTTTCCCTGTACTGAAAATATGCTATCGTTTTCATTTGGTCTTGTGTACTCAAGGTTCTGCAAGAAATATTGCTTACAGTGAGTGCTTGAAATTCCGAAACATACACGATTTACATTTTGTCAGTGTCATTGCTGTGGGTTGGCTGGCGTTTCTCTAGGATGTCCATGCCTTGGGTCATCATTTCTCTCATGATGGTGATGCCTTTGAACATGCAAACGATTTCTGTTCTCTTTGCGTGAGCTGTAACTTCTTGAATCCTTCTTGCGTTCTGTGGATCTATGCTGTCGTCCTCCGTCTGTGTGTTCAGAGTGTTGTCTGTTTGCGTGATAATGGTTGTCGTGAAGTGGACCATGAAGATGATGACTATGAAGATGATCGTAGGCGAGGTTTTCCATTGTTGCGAGTGGAAGGTGTTGTAATGGTGGGTGGAAGGTCGATGATAAAGTATGACATAGGAAACGTAATTTAAATAAAACCTATAATAACCTGGCAAGTCACGTATCTCTCGACCATTGTATAGTTCCCGATAAATATCCGTCCTCTTTGAAAACGGAGCGTGTAATCTCTCCACTGGGAATGGGAATGAGATGACTTGGAAAAGGGATGACATTTGTTTTGTTGTCTTTTGGTATTTTTTCGAAAAGAGTGAAAGTAACAAGTGATGTTAGAACGGTTAGATGACTGAAAGATTTAGTACTGTCATTGAACTTTCCCTGTATTGAAAATATGCTATTGTTTTCATTTGGTCTTGTGTACTCAAGGTTCTGCAAGAAATATTGCTTACTGCTTGAAATTCCGAAACACACACGATTTACATTTTGTCAGTGTCATTGCTGTGGGTTGGCTGGCGTTTCTCTAGGATGTCCATGCCTTGGGTCATGATTTCTCTCATGATGGTGATGCCTTTGAACATGCAAACGATTTCTGTTCTCTTTGCGTGAGCTGTAACTTCTTGAATCCTTCTTGCGTTCTGTGGATCTATGCTGTCGTCCTCCGTCTGTGTGTTCAGAGTGTCTTGTCTGTTTGCGTGATAATGGTTGTCGTGAAGTGGACCATGAAGATGATGACTATGAAGATGATCGTAGGCGAGGTTTTCCATTGTTGCGAGTGGAAGGTGTTGTAATGGTGGGTGGAAGGTCGATGATATAAAGTATGACATCGGAAACGTAATTAAAATAAACCTATAATTACCTGGCAAGTCACGTATCTCTCGACCATTGTATAGTTCCCGATAAATATCCGTCCTCTTTGAAAACGAAGCGTGTAATCTCTCCACTGGGAATGGGAATGAGATGACTTGGAAAAGGGATGACATTTGTTTTGTTGTCTTTTGGTATTTTTTCGAAAAGAGTGAAAGTAACAAGTGATGTTAGAACGGTTAGATGACTGAAAGATTTAGTACTGTCATTGAACTTTCCCTGTATTGAAAATATGCTATTGTTTTCATTTGGTCTTGTGTACTCAAGGTTCTGCAAGAAATATTGCTTACTGCTTGAAATTCCGAAACATACACGATTTACATTTTGTCAGTGTCATTGCTGTGGGTTGGCTGGCGTTTCTCTAGGATGTCCATGCCTTGGGTCATGATTTCTCTCATGATGGTGATGCCTTTGAACATGCAAACGATTTCTGTTCTCTTTGCGTGAGCTGTAACTTCTTGAATCCTTCTTGCGTTCTGTGGATCTATGCTGTCGTCCTCCGTCTGTGTGTTAAGAGTGTCTTGTCTGTTTGCGTGATAATGGTTGTCGTGAAGTGGACCATGAAGATGATGACTATGAAGATGATCGTAGGCGAGGTTTTCCATTGTTGCGAGTGGAAGGTGTTGTAATGGTGGGTGGAAGGTCGATGATATAAAGTATGACATGGGAAACGTAATTAAAATAAAACCTATAATTATCTGGCAAGTCACGTATCTCTCGACCATTGTATAGTTCCCGATAAATATCCGCCCTCTTTCAAAACGGAGAGTGTAATCTCCCCACTGGGAATGGGAATGAGATGACTTGGAAAAGAGATGAAATTTGTTTTGTTGTTTTTTGGTATTTTTTCGAAAAGAGTGAAAGTAACAAGTGATGTTAGAACGGTTAGATGACTGAAAGATTTAGTACTGTCATTGAACTTTCCCTGTATTGAAAATATGCTATTGTTTTCATTTGGTCTTGTGTACTCAAGGTTCTGCAAGAAATATTGCTTACTGCTTGAAATTCCGAAACATACACGATTTACATTTTGTCAGTGTCATTGCTGTGGGTTGGCTGGCGTTTCTCTAGGATGTCCATGCCTTGGGTCATCATTTCTCTCATGATGGTGATGCCTTTGAACATGCAAACGATTTCTGTTCTCTTTGCGTGAGCTGTAACTTCTTGAATCCTTCTTGCGTTCTGTGGATCTATGCTGTCGTCCTCCGTCTGTGTGTTCAGAGTGTCTTGTCTGTTTGCGTGATAATGGTTGTCGTGAAGTGGACCATGAAGATGATGACTATGAAGATGATCGTAGGCGAGGTTTTCCATTGTTGCGAGTGGAAGGTGTTGTAATGGTGGGTGGAAGGTCGATGATATAAAGTATGACATGGGAAACGTAATTAAAATAAAACCTATAATTACCTGGCAAGTCACGTATCTCTCGACCATTGTATAGTTCCCGATAAATATCCGTCCTCTTTGAAAACGAAGCGTGTAATCTCTCCACTGGGAATGGGAATGAGATGACTTGGAAAAGGGATGACATTTGTTTTGTTGTCTTTTGGTATTTTTTCGAAAAGAGTGAAAGTAACAAGTGATGTTAGAACGGTTAGATGACTGAAAGATTTAGTACTGTCATTGAACTTTCCCTGTATTGAAAATATGCTATTGTTTTCATTTGGTCTTGTGTACTCAAGGTTCTGCAAGAAATATTGCTTACTGCTTGAAATTCCGAAACATACACGATTTACATTTTGTCAGTGTCATTGCTGTGGGTTGGCTGGCGTTTCTCTAGGATGTCCATGCCTTGGGTCATCATTTCTCTCATGATGGTGATGCCTTTGAACATGCAAACGATTTCTGTTCTCTTTGCGTGAGCTGTAACTTCTTGAATCCTTCTTGCGTTCTGTGGATCTATGCTGTCGTCCTCCGTCTGTGTGTTCAGAGTGTCTTGTCTGTTTGCGTGATAATGGTTGTCGTGAAGTGGACCATGAAGATGATGACTATGAAGATGATCGTAGGCGAGGTTTTCCATTGTTGCGAGTGGAAGGTGTTGTAATGGTGGGTGGAAGGTCGATGATATAAAGTATGACATAGGAAACGTAATTTAAATAAAACCTATAATTACCTGGCAAGTCACGTATCTCTCGACCATTGTATAGTTCCCGATAAATATCCGTCCTCTTTGAAAACGGACCGTGTAATCTCTCCACTGGGAATGGGAATGAGATGACTTGGAAAAGGGATGACATTTGTTTTGTTGTCTTTTGGTATTTTTTCGAAAAGAGTGAAAGTAACAAGTGATGTTAGAACGGTTAGATGACTGAAAGATTTAGTACTGTCATTGAACTATCCCGTACTGAAAATATGCTATCGTTTTCATTTGGTCTTGTTTACTCAAGGTCCTGCAAGAAATGTTGCTTACAGTGAGTGCTTGAAATTCAGAAACATACACGTAACAAATACCATGGTGAAATGGTGGCTTGTTGCAAATAGAAGTTTTCCAATAAGTTGACTTTGTTAATATTTGCGAGGCATTCCTGACAGAATGACAATGTCTCTGTTTGCTTGACTATAAGTATTGAGGTAAACTCGCCTCACATCTCGTGCGCTCAAACTCTCACTTGTACTGCAACGGCCATCATGCTCATCACAGACGCTAGATGCTTCAGCCTCTCTATTTATAAACTCCATCATAAACGTAGTACGACGTATCTGTGCAATAAACGCCCCCCCTCTTTTGGGAATAGTAACAACCTACAACCACCTTCTACTATAGCGCGTGTTATTTGTTTTCAATTAACCCAGAGATCTTTGTTTACCATGTGAAAAACTGTTCAGGTATCACGCAATCGCTACTTCAACCCAAACGTGACCGCTGATATCTTTATCGTTTTATCTATGAAATGTTAATGTTAAACTCTTTAAGAAAATAAGGGAACACTTGTTTTCATTTGGTCTTGTGTACTCAAGGTTCTGCAAGAAATATTGCTTACTGCTTGAAATTCCGAAACATACACGATTTACATTTTGTCAGTGTCATTGCTGTGGGTTGGCTGGCGTTTCTCTAGGATGTCCATGCCTTGGGTCATCATTTCTCTCATGATGGTGATGCCTTTGAACATGCAAACGATTTCTGTTCTCTTTGCGTGAGCTGTAACTTCTTGAATCCTTCTTGCGTTCTGTGGATCTATGCTGTCGTCCTCCGTCTGTGTGTTCAGAGTGTCTTGTCTGTTTGCGTGATAATGGTTGTCGTGAAGTGGACCATGAAGATGATGACTATGAAGATGATCGTAGGCGAGGTTTTCCATTGTTGCGAGTGGAAGGTGTTGTAATGGTGGGTGGGAGGTCGATGATATAAAGTATGACATAGGAAACGTAATTTAAATAAAACCTATAATAACCTGGCAAGTCACGTATCTCTCGACCATTGTATAGTTCCCGATAAATATCCGTCCTCTTTGAAAACGGAGCGTGTAATCTCTCCACTGGGAATGGGAATGAGATGACTTGGAAAAGGGATGACATTTGTTTTGTTGTCTTTTGGTATTTTTTCGAAAAGAGTGAAAGTAACAAGTGATGTTAGAACGGTTAGATGACTGAAAGATTTAGTACTGTCATTGAACTTTCCCTGTATTGAAAATATGCTATTGTTTTCATTTGGTCTTGTGTACTTAAGGTTCTGCAAGAAATATTGCTTACTGCTTGAAATTCCGAAACATACACGATTTACATTTTGTCAGTGTCATTGCTGTGGGTTGGCTGGCGTTTCTCTAGGATGTCCATGCCTTGGGTCATCATTTCTCTCATGATGGTGATGCCTTTGAACATGCAAACGATTTCTGTTCTCTTTGCGTGAGCTGTAACTTCTTGAATCCTTCTTGCGTTCTGTGGATCTATGCTGTCGTCCTCCGTCTGTGTGTTCAGAGTGTCTTGTCTGTTTGCGTGATAATGGTTGTCGTGAAGTGGACCATGAAGATGATGACTATGAAGATGATCGTAGGCGAGGTTTTCCATTGTTGCGAGTGGAAGGTGTTGTAATGGTGGGTGGAAGGTCGATGATATAAAGTATGACATCGGAAACGTAATTAAAATAAAACCTATAATTACCTGGCAAGTCACGTATCTCTCGACCATTGTATAGTTCCCGATAAATATCCGTCCTCTTTGAAAACGGAGCGTGTAATCTCCCCACTGGGAATGGGAATGAGATGACTTGGAAACGGGATGAAATTTGTTTTGTTGTTTTTTGGTATTTTTTCAAAAAGAGTGAAAGTAACAAGTGATGTTAGAACGGTTAGATGACTGAAACATTCAGTACTGTCATTGAACTATCCCGTACTGAAAATATGCTATCGTTTTCATTTGGTCTTGTTTACTCAAGGTCCTGCAAGAAATGTTGCTTACAGTGAGTGCTTGAAATTCAGAAACATACACGTAACAAATACCATGGTGAAATGGTGGCTTGTTGCAAATAGAAGTTTTCCAATAAGTTGACTTTGTTAATATTTGCGAGGCATTCGTGACAGAATGACAATGTCTCTGTTTGCTTGACTATAAGTATTGAGGTAAACTCGCCTCACATCTCGTGCGCTCAAACTCTCACTTGTACTGCAACAGCCATCATGCTCATCACAGACGCTAGATGCTTCAGCCTCTCTATTGATAAACTCCATCATAAACGTAGTACGACGTATCTGTGCAATAAACGCCGCCCCTCTTTTGGGAATAGTAACAACCTACAACCACCTCCTACTATAGCGCGTTATTTGTTTTCAATTAACCCAGAAATGTTTGTTTACCATGTGAAAAACTGTTCAGGTATCACGCAATCGCTACTTCAACCCAAACGTGACCGCTGATATCTTTATCGTTTTGTCTATGAAATGTTAATGTTACACTCTTTAAGAAAATAAGGGAACACTTATTTCGTGTAATGATATCTTCTTCAGATTAAAATCGTTTATTACTCCCAGCATTTAATGTCGCTCTGATACGTGTACGCACACAAGTATGATACGATTTCCCGCCAATACAGCTACCGAGTACTCACATACCAAGAATTCCTCTTTTACACAGTCC
>NW_027179749.1:180000-182500 GCF_036669935.1 Montipora foliosa
GTATTATTATCACAGCTATAGTAATTTAAGTCGCATATCTAGGTTTATTCTTTAGCTTTCGACGCAACACTTTTCGATTTAAAATCTCTAGGATATTGTTGTAACCGTCCACTATATATATGCCATATGCAAGTGGATATGTAACTATGCGCTACACGTCCATATTAAGCCTCATGCAAGGCATGTGTAGCCTTTGTTGTTTCTATCGTGACACATATCAAGCTTATTTTATGCTAAGATAAGTTAGAATCTATGATGATTGTTAGTATCTTAAATATCCTATTTCAGTTCGAACCTACGATCTATCTGAGAACTACAACTTATGAATAACTACAGTTGGCTTCTACATATGTAAACCTTTATCATCCAGACCACGAACATTATCCTGTACAAACTACGGATTTATTTGTTACCGTTCGATTTTGATTTGTCAACTCCACCATCAGTATTTATAGCAATAACACTGTACACAGCCTTGGTTGATTATTTTTCTGATTGTCCGTATATTAAATCACTTTGAATCAATCCGTTGAGTTCGAAATTCTATCTTGTACCAAGAGATCCTGTGACTGTTTGAGAGCTTTGGAATATTGGCAACCTCCGTTAGTTCCGGGCAGTTACAATCAGATCTTGGTAGGCATTGTGCCACGTCTGGGCCCTTTGTCCTCAACCCAAAGTGCCAAGTCAGTGTATCCACTGGCTATTGCAAATTGTAAAGAGAACAGGTGCGTGCATGGTAGTATTAAGTTGTTTGTTAATTAAAATTTGATAATGCACGTAGCCTTCATGTTTTTTTTTGTGTTCCCAAAAAAACAATGGAGCTAATGCAAAAACCAATCCAGTTACAGATAATGGACATGATAACCAGAAATGAAAAGGAAACGTGTCTTCTAGCAGGGTATACCATAATCAAGGAAATAACACCGGCCAAAGGAATATTGAAGAAAAGTTTCATTCAGCACAAGTCGAAAGTTATCCAACTTCGCTCACAGAAACGCCTAAGTAATTTTTTTCCCGAGGTCGTTTGGCCCTGAGAAGGGCAGCGAGATCTGAGACAACGTCACGCAAAACTTCAAGAATGCACCAGCCGCGTGATACTTTGACAAAATTAATGCAAATTTAGCAGCTATTCCACCTTACTGACCCCAAATAAAAATTCGCAACCACGAAAATCGGAATATCACATACTACTGTTAGTCTCTCTCCCTCTGTTTTTCTGGCTATCGCAGCTTGCAGACACAGTCAAACTCGACCAAAGTGACAACGGCTGGTTTGTTTCCGTAAGAGAGTTCAGTTCAAAAATGACAGCTTTTCAAGCCTAATTTGTTCATTGTCCACACGGTCTGTTATATCGGAAACTAGCGCAAGAGGCCAGTGTATCGGTTTGAAGTCGGGGTGCTTTGTGACACATTGTGGCTGTGGAACTCGCCTTACATCAAATAATTTAGCGTGAGAGAGAGCATTGCCCGCAAAATTCGACAGAAGGCCGATGGGATTCTGGAACAGGTCTTTCTTGTAGTCGACAAGAAAATACTATTAGAATTAAAAACGCCAACTACTTGCTTCATGTCACTCTTAATCGTTATGGGCGCGTACTTTGCATTTAACCTGTCTTATGATTCAAAACAGGAACTAATCTTCCTGTTCATTGAAGAGTTTATTTTAGGACTCAAACCACACCGAAAGACAGTCAGGTATCGTAAAATGTGTGCAAACATGATGTCAGCAGACTGTATGTAATTACTCTTTACATTGAGCTTTGATCAAGATGTAAATGTGACGTGTTGTCAAGTGAAAATAAAGGATTGAGATTTTTCTTCAGTTTGGTTTGTGTTTATTAATTCTATCTTTTTTTATGGGCTTTTGGGACTTGTCTTCAAGTTGGTATTTATGATTGTCTTGTGGCTTATTTAAGATGCTCCCGAGCCTATTTTGAAGGAAATTTGTTTTGTTAACTATTGAGCAAAAACAAAGTTCAGGGACTAGTTTTAAGTGGAGATGCCTTAATTCAAGCATTTTGAAATAAAGAACCAAGGGGGTATTTTCTTGTTTTGATTAGTAAAACAACCCTTTCTGAACTTGTTTCAAGTATAGAATTGTCTTAAAATAAGCAATGTATACTTATTTCTTATTGCTTAAACTTATTTTAAGTTTTGTGAGTATTGTTTTACAATGTGAAACAAGTATTTTTATGCTTCCCAGAGGACATTAAAACAAGTAAAATTATACTTGTTTTAATGATCTTACTTTTAGAGTGAAACCAGCAAAAAATGCATTTCCCAAACTGGTTTCACCTGAACACAAAAAGCATTTACTGTCTGAGAATCACAGTTGATGTAGTTTTGCCGTGTAGCCACGTCGACCCACAGAAAGCGCACCAAAACTGAAGCCTTGCTTATGTTTTGGTGAATTAACCTGGGTTGAGCCTGCAATCCAATTGAAAACCATTTATTTCCTGTGTTGCCAGATCGTTTCATGCCATCTTAAGGGTACATTTGTA
>NW_027179749.1:187500-200000 GCF_036669935.1 Montipora foliosa
ATACAATTCCCATTCCCGGTGGAGACATTACACGCTCCATTTAACTAGGTCTGTTTATTTTCATTGTCCTTACTTTCCTTATTTGGTATTGGTCTTCATGCCTAAATTCAATTGTACTTTAGGTAACCGTTTCTTCTGAAGATGTATGTTGGAGCATACGAAACGTCAAGTTCATAAAAAGTTTTACAACATGCGTTATCTCGTTATGCTTATACCCGAAGTTTGCTTGTTACTTTTACTCAAGTTGAAATGGCCAAAGAATAAGAGTGTTTATGAGTTAAGTTGACTTGCGTGTTTACTTGCGAAACAAAGGATACATCTGTGTCAAAATGATTGCAAGACATCGGATTTTTGTTCCTATTCACAAATAAAAAGCTTCACCTGTCCCTGTAAGAATTTATTCTGTCACGAATGCCTCGCAAATATTAACAAAGTCAACTTATTACAAAACTTCTATTTGCAACAAGCCAACATTTCACCATGGTATTTGTTACGTGTATGTTTCTGAATTTCAAGCACTCACTGTAAGCAATATTTCTTGCAGGACCTTGAGTAAACAAGACCAAATGAAAACGATAGCATATTTTCAATACAGGGATAGTTCAATGACAGCACTAAATCTTTCAGTCATCTAACCGTTCTAACATCACTTGTTACTTTGAATTCACTCTTTTCGAAAAAATACCAAAACACAACAAAACAAAATTTCATCCCTTTTGCAAGTCATATCATTCCCATTCCCGGTGGAGACATTACACCCTCCGTTTTCAAAGAGGACAGATATTTCTCGGGAACTACACAATGCCCGAGAAATATGTGACTTGCCAGGTAATTAAAGGATTTCTTTTATTTACGTTTCCCATGTCATATTTTATATCATCGACCTTCCACCCACCATTACAACACCTTCCACTCTCAACAAAGCAAAACCTCTCCAATATCATCTTCATTATCATCATCTTCATGGTCCACTTTGCGACAACCATTATCACGCAAACGGAGAAGACACTCTGAACACACAGACGGACAACCACAGCATAGATCGACAGAACGCAGGACAGATTCAAGAAGTTACAGCTCACGCGAAGAGAGCAGAAATCGTTTGCATATTCAAAGGCAATGCCATCAGGAGAGAAATGATGACCCAAGGCATGGACATCTTAGAGAAACGCCAGCCAACCCACAGCAAAGACACCAACAAAATGTAAATCAGGCAAGAACACCAAAGAAGTGTTTAACTGTGGGTCGGTTGGCCACCTCAAAAGAGAGTGCACACAACCCAGACGAAGAGTGAAAAAAAAATATTAAATGCACAAAACAGTACTTTTGTTTTCAAAGCACCTATAACCAACCTTCATATTCACAAATAAAAACCTTCACCTGTCCCTGTAAGAATTTATTCTCTCGGGAACGCCTCGCAAATATTAACAAAATCAACTTATTAGAAAACTTCTATTTCCAACAAGCTAGCATTTCACCATTGTATTTGTTACGTGTATGTTTCTGAATTTTAAGCAGTAAGCAATCTTTCTTGGAGAATCTTGAGTAAACAAGACCAAATGAAAACGATAGCATATTTTCAATACAGGGATAGTTCAATGACAGTACTAAATCTTTCAGTCATCTAACCGTTCTAACATCACTTGTTACTTTCAGTCTTTTGGAAAAAATACCAAAAAACCACAAACCAAATTTCATCCCTTTTGCAAGTCATATCATTCCCATTCCCGGTGGAGAGATTACATGCTCCGTTTTCAAAGAGGACGGATATTTACTGGGAACTATACAATGGTCGACAGATACGAGACTTCCAAGGTAATCATAGGTTTTATTTTAATTACGTTTCCCATGTCATACTTCATATCATCGACCTTCCACCCACCATTACAACACCTTCCACTCGCAACAAAGGAAAACCTTGCCCACTATCATCTTTATAGTCATCATCTTCATGGTCCACTTCACGACAACCATTATCACGCAAACGGACAAGAAACTCTGAACACACAGATCGACGACGACAGCATAGATCGACAGAACGCAAGACAGATTCAAGAAGTTGCAGCTCTTGCAAAAAGAGCAGAAATCGTTTGCATGTTCAAAGTCATCGCCATCATGAGAGAAATGATAACCCAAGGCATGGACATCCTATAGAAACGACAGCCAACCCACAGCAAAGACACCGAGAAAATGTAAATCAGGGAAGAAGACCAAAGAGGTGTTTAACTGTGGGCTGCTTGGCCACCTCAAAAGAGAGTGCACACAACCCAGACGAAGAGTCCAAAAAAATATTAAATGCACAAAACGGTACTTTTGTTTTCAAAGCACCTATAACCAACCTTCATATTCACAAATAAAAAGCTTCACCTGTCCCTGTGAGAATTTATTCGCTCGGGAACGCCTCGAGAATATTAACAAAGTCAGCTTATTAGAAAACTTCTATTTCCAACAAGCTAGCATTTCACCATTGTATTTGTTACGTGTATGTTTCTGAATTTCAAGCAGTAAGCAATCTTTCTTGCAGAATCTTGAGTAAACAAGACCAAATGAAAACGATAGCATATTTTCAATACAGGGATAGTTCAATCACAGTACTAAATCTTTCAGTCATCTAACTGTTCTAACATTACTAGTTACTTTTACTGTTTGTCTTTTGCAAGTCATACAATTCCCATTCCCGGTGGAGACATTACACGCTCCATTTAACTAGGTCTGTTTATTTTCATTGTCCTTACTTTCCTTATTTGGTATTAGTCTTCATGCTTAAATTCATTGTACTTTAGGTAACCGTTTCTTCTGAAGATGTATGTTGGAGCATACGAAACGTCAAGTTCATAAAAAGTTTTACAACATGCGTTATCTCGTTATGCTTATACCCGAAGTTTGTTTGTTACTTTTACTCAAGTTGAAATGGTCGAAGAATAAGAGTGTTTATGAGTTAAGTTGACTTGCGTGTTTACTTGCGAAACAAAGGATACATCTGTGTCAAAATGATTGCAAGACATCGGATTTTTGTTCCTATTCACAAATAAAAAGCTTCACCTGTCCCTGTAAGAATTTATTCTGTCACGAACGCCTTGCAAATATTAACAAAGTCAACTTATTAGAAAACTTCTATTTGCAACAAGCCAACATTTCACCATGGTATTTGTTACGTGTATGTTTCTGAATTTCAAGCACTCACTGTAAGCAATATTTCTTGCAGGACCTTGAGTAAACGAGATGCTTCCGTGAAGCATACACTGGCTTCCCTGTGGTACGTGCTACAGAAAATCAGAAGGCACTGAATGGTGTGGTATTGAAATACAGCATTCCAGTCTCTGAAGAATAACAAATAAAAGAGAAGCGAGAAACATTGGCTTCTGGGCTGACATGTTGATAATTTTCAAGTTCCCTTACAACTTCCTTGCACCACAAGTGTGCCCTCTGAGCATCTGAGAGCTTTGTAATACTAAACTTCACTGAAGTCAAGCCCTGTTGAGCGGGGTTAGTGTTAGGATGGGAGACCAAAACAATGAACCCGTCATAAAAAACAGAAGCATCTGACTGAAAATACTATTAACGCTAACAAATGCGAACTCAGCAAGGTACAGATTTTGTTAGCTTGCTTTATGCAAAACAAATATTGATGAAAAAGCAAATAACTATTGATACAAAGTTTTCAGAAAGAGCAGAAGGAAGTTTCCGGGACGGTCGATCGAGGATGAAATATTTACAACATGAAAACAACATTAATTTTGAACCGTGAATATAGAATATAAAAAGTTACGATCAGCGACAAACATTTTGGGAGATTTTTGCTATGTTCAAGTAAATTGCAAAATCGAAAAGTGTCATGGCCGGAATTCAGCGGGAGCCGAGATTAAGTTACCGCGGCATGTTTACTCGTCAAACAGTGAAGCATCTGTGTCAAATGATGGCAAGATACCGGGTTTTTAAAAAGTTTCTTTTTCTGTCAAGTGTTATAAAGTTTGACAATGAAATGAGCGAAGTCAAAACAAAGATCACAATCGCCCAACTCTTGTTTATGCAAAGTCAAAATTTACTCTCCAAGACGCGTACGACGTTATTATCACCAGGTAATTCCATCATTTTGGAAATAGCAGCTACTTTATTATTCATCTGCGTCACAAGTTTTCACTGATTTTGGGGCTCATTTTATTGAAACTCAAGCACGCTTTCAACAGGCCTGTGAACCCTTCCTGCTTACAGAGCAAAACTAAAAAACTTCTCGCATATCACATTTCAACCTTAAGCTCGAAAATTCAATACACAACATGATATTATAATTCACAAAGGCAGAAAATACCACAGAATCCTTTTCCAGCGAAAGTTTTATTGAAACAAACAACATATTTGCTCTTAGAGGCGAAAACCTCTTCCTATTTCATTGCGTGCGTGAAGACAAGAAACTCAATTGTGTCAAATTACCTTGTACTTCAGGTAAATACTGCTCACTTTGATTTCGTCTCGACGGGCGATAGATTGTTGTCGAAGTCCAGTACTCGTCGCTTTTGAGATTCATGCCTAGTTTATCCAACTGACTTTCCATTATTGAGCTCCATAAGGGTATATTTTGTTTAAGGGTCCACTAAAACGCCATTCGCGTTGCATGACTTTCGACGCCATTGCAGGCTAAGTTAATGATTCTACTGTGTCCCCCAGAGAAATCTACGCAGATCCACTACCCTCTCGATCCTAAGAAAATACGCGCAAAAGGCTCTATCCACAAAGACACGACTTACCAGGGGAGTGACAGGCAAGACTTTTACCGACAAGGAAAAAAAAAAAAAAAAAAGAAAAAAAAAGAAAAAAAAGAAAACAAACAAACTAAACGAAGACCTCGACTGGGTTTGCCTTATAAGGCAACCCAGTAACAAGACCAAATGAAAACGATAGCATATTTTCAATACAGGGATAGTTCAATGACAGTACTAAATCTTTCAGTCATCTAACCGTTCTAACATCACTTGTTACTTTGAATTCACTCTTTTCCAAAAAAATACCAAAACACAACAAAACAAAATTTCATCCCTTTTGCAAGTCATATCATTCCCATTCCCGGTGGAGACATTACACGCTCTGTTTTCAAAGAGGACAGATATTTCTCGGGAACTATACAATGGCCGAGAAATATGTGACTTGCCAGGTAATTAAAGGATTTCTTTTATTTACGTTTCCCATGTCATACTTTATATCATCGACCTTCCACCCACCATCACAACACCTTCCACTCGCAACAAAGGAAAACCTCGCCCACTATCATCTTCATAGTCATCATCTTCATGGTCCACTTCACGACAACCATTATCACGCAAACGGACAAGACACTCTGAAGACACAGACCGACGACGACAGCATAGATCGACAGAACGCAACACAGATTCAAGAAGTTAAAGCTCTTGCAAAGAGAGCAGAAATCGTTTGCATGTTCAAGTCATCGCCATCATGAGAGAAATGATGACCCAAGGCATGGACATCCTAGAGAAACGACAGCCAACCCACAGCAAAGACACCGAGAAAATGTAAATCAGGGAAGAAGACTAAAGAGGTGTTTAACTGTGGGCTGGTTGGCCACCTCAAAAGAGAGTGCACACAACCCAGACGAAGAGTCCAAAAAAATATTAAATGCACAAAACGGTACTTTTGTTTTCAAAGCACCTATAACCAACCTTCATATTCACAAATAAAAAGCTTCACCTGTCCCTGTGAGAATTTATTCGCTCAGGAACGCCTGGAGAATATTAACAAAGTCAGCTTATTAGAAAACTTCTATTTCCAACAAGCTAGCATTTCGCCATTGTATTTGTTACGTGTATGTTTGTGAATTTCAAGCAGTAAGCAATCTTTCTTGCAGAATCTTGAGTAAACAAGACCAAATGAAAACGATAGCATATTTTCAATACAGGGATAGTTCAATCACAGTACTAAATCTTTCAGTCATCTAACTGTTCTAACATTACTAGTTACTTTTACTGTTTGTCTTTTGCAAGTCATACAATTCCCATTCCCGGTGGAGACATTACACGCTCCATTTAACTAGGTCTGTTTATTTTCATTGTCCTTACTTTCCTTATTTGGTATTAGTCTTCATGCTTAAATTCAATTGTACTTTAGGTAACCGTTTCTTCTGAAGATGTATGTTGGAGCATACGAAACGTCAAGTTCATAAAAAGTTTTACAACATGTGTTATCTCGTTATGCTTATACCCGAAGTTTGTTTGTTACTTTTACTCAAGTTGAAATGGCCAAAGAATAAGAGTGTTTATGAGTTAAGTTGACTTGCGTGTTTACTTGCGAAACAAAGGATACATCTGTGTCAAAATGATTGCAAGACATCGGATTTTTGTTCCTATTCACAAATAAAAAGCTTCACCTGTCCCTGTAAGAATTTATTCTGTCACGAATGCCTCGCAAATATTAACAAAGTCAACTTATTACAAAACTTCTATTTGCAACAAGCCAACATTTCACCATGGTATTTGTTACGTGTATGTTTCTGAATTTCAAGCACTCACTGTAAGCAATATTTCTTGCAGGACCTTGAGTAAACAAGACCAAATGAAAACGATAGCATATTTTCAATACAGGGATAGTTCAATGACAGCACTAAATCTTTCAGTCATCTAACCGTTCTAACATCACTTGTTACTTTGAATTCACTCTTTTCGAAAAAATACCAAAACACAACAAAACAAAATTTCATCCCTTTTGCAAGTCATATCATTCCCATTCCCGGTGGAGACATTACACCCTCCGTTTTCAAAGAGGACAGATATTTCTCGGGAACTACACAATGCCCGAGAAATATGTGACTTGCCAGGTAATTAAAGGATTTCTTTTATTTACGTTTCCCATGTCATATTTTATATCATCGACCTTCCACCCACCATTACAACACCTTCCACTCTCAACAAAGCAAAACCTCTCCAATATCATCTTCATTATCATCATCTTCATGGTCCACTTTGCGACAACCATTATCACGCAAACGGAGAAGACACTCTGAACACACAGACGGACAACCACAGCATAGATCGACAGAACGCAGGACAGATTCAAGAAGTTACAGCTCACGCGAAGAGAGCAGAAATCGTTTGCATATTCAAAGGCAATGCCATCAGGAGAGAAATGATGACCCAAGGCATGGACATCTTAGAGAAACGCCAGCCAACCCACAGCAAAGACACCAACAAAATGTAAATCAGGCAAGAACACCAAAGAAGTGTTTAACTGTGGGTCGGTTGGCCACCTCAAAAGAGAGTGCACACAACCCAGACGAAGAGTGAAAAAAAAATATTAAATGCACAAAACAGTACTTTTGTTTTCAAAGCACCTATAACCAACCTTCATATTCACAAATAAAAACCTTCACCTGTCCCTGTAAGAATTTATTCTCTCGGGAACGCCTCGCAAATATTAACAAAATCAACTTATTAGAAAACTTCTATTTCCAACAAGCTAGCATTTCACCATTGTATTTGTTACGTGTATGTTTCTGAATTTTAAGCAGTAAGCAATCTTTCTTGGAGAATCTTGAGTAAACAAGACCAAATGAAAACGATAGCATATTTTCAATACAGGGATAGTTCAATGACAGTACTAAATCTTTCAGTCATCTAACCGTTCTAACATCACTTGTTACTTTCAGTCTTTTGGAAAAAATACCAAAAAACCACAAACCAAATTTCATCCCTTTTGCAAGTCATATCATTCCCATTCCCGGTGGAGAGATTACATGCTCCGTTTTCAAAGAGGACGGATATTTACTGGGAACTATACAATGGTCGACAGATACGAGACTTCCAAGGTAATCATAGGTTTTATTTTAATTACGTTTCCCATGTCATACTTCATATCATCGACCTTCCACCCACCATTACAACACCTTCCACTCGCAACAAAGGAAAACCTTGCCCACTATCATCTTTATAGTCATCATCTTCATGGTCCACTTCACGACAACCATTATCACGCAAACGGACAAGAAACTCTGAACACACAGATCGACGACGACAGCATAGATCGACAGAACGCAAGACAGATTCAAGAAGTTGCAGCTCTTGCAAAAAGAGCAGAAATCGTTTGCATGTTCAAAGTCATCGCCATCATGAGAGAAATGATAACCCAAGGCATGGACATCCTATAGAAACGACAGCCAACCCACAGCAAAGACACCGAGAAAATGTAAATCAGGGAAGAAGACCAAAGAGGTGTTTAACTGTGGGCTGCTTGGCCACCTCAAAAGAGAGTGCACACAACCCAGACGAAGAGTCCAAAAAAATATTAAATGCACAAAACGGTACTTTTGTTTTCAAAGCACCTATAACCAACCTTCATATTCACAAATAAAAAGCTTCACCTGTCCCTGTGAGAATTTATTCGCTCGGGAACGCCTCGAGAATATTAACAAAGTCAGCTTATTAGAAAACTTCTATTTCCAACAAGCTAGCATTTCACCATTGTATTTGTTACGTGTATGTTTCTGAATTTCAAGCAGTAAGCAATCTTTCTTGCAGAATCTTGAGTAAACAAGACCAAATGAAAACGATAGCATATTTTCAATACAGGGATAGTTCAATCACAGTACTAAATCTTTCAGTCATCTAACTGTTCTAACATTACTAGTTACTTTTACTGTTTGTCTTTTGCAAGTCATACAATTCCCATTCCCGGTGGAGACATTACACGCTCCATTTAACTAGGTCTGTTTATTTTCATTGTCCTTACTTTCCTTATTTGGTATTAGTCTTCATGCTTAAATTCATTGTACTTTAGGTAACCGTTTCTTCTGAAGATGTATGTTGGAGCATACGAAACGTCAAGTTCATAAAAAGTTTTACAACATGCGTTATCTCGTTATGCTTATACCCGAAGTTTGTTTGTTACTTTTACTCAAGTTGAAATGGTCGAAGAATAAGAGTGTTTATGAGTTAAGTTGACTTGCGTGTTTACTTGCGAAACAAAGGATACATCTGTGTCAAAATGATTGCAAGACATCGGATTTTTGTTCCTATTCACAAATAAAAAGCTTCACCTGTCCCTGTAAGAATTTATTCTGTCACGAACGCCTTGCAAATATTAACAAAGTCAACTTATTAGAAAACTTCTATTTGCAACAAGCCAACATTTCACCATGGTATTTGTTACGTGTATGTTTCTGAATTTCAAGCACTCACTGTAAGCAATATTTCTTGCAGGACCTTGAGTAAACGAGATGCTTCCGTGAAGCATACACTGGCTTCCCTGTGGTACGTGCTGCAGAAAATCAGAAGGCACTGAATGGTGTGGTATTGAAATACAGCATTCCAGTCTCTGAAGAATAACAAATAAAAGAGAAGCGAGAAACATTGGCTTCTGGGCTGACATGTTGATAATTTTCAAGTTCCCTTACAACTTCCTTGCACCACAAGTGTGCCCTCTGAGCATCTGAGAGCTTTGTAATACTAAACTTCACTGAAGTCAAGCCCTGTTGAGCGGGGTTAGTGTTAGGATGGGAGACCAAAACAATGAACCCGTCATAAAAAACAGAAGCATCTGACTGAAAATACTATTAACGCTAACAAATGCGAACTCAGCAAGGTACAGATTTTGTTAGCTTGCTTTATGCAAAACAAATATTGATGAAAAAGCAAATAACTATTGATACAAAGTTTTCAGAAAGAGCAGAAGGAAGTTTCCGGGACGGTCGATCGAGGATGAAATATTTACAACATGAAAACAACATTAATTTTGAACCGTGAATATAGAATATAAAAAGTTACGATCAGCGACAAACATTTTGGGAGATTTTTGCTATGTTCAAGTAAATTGCAAAATCGAAAAGTGTCATGGCCGGAATTCAGCGGGAGCCGAGATTAAGTTACCGCGGCATGTTTACTCGTCAAACAGTGAAGCATCTGTGTCAAATGATGGCAAGATACCGGGTTTTTAAAAAGTTTCTTTTTCTGTCAAGTGTTATAAAGTTTGACAATGAAATGAGCGAAGTCAAAACAAAGATCACAATCGCCCAACTCTTGTTTATGCAAAGTCAAAATTTACTCTCCAAGACGCGTACGACGTTATTATCACCAGGTAATTCCATCATTTTGGAAATAGCAGCTACTTTATTATTCATCTGCGTCACAAGTTTTCACTGATTTTGGGGCTCATTTTATTGAAACTCAAGCACGCTTTCAACAGGCCTGTGAACCCTTCCTGCTTACAGAGCAAAACTAAAAAACTTCTCGCATATCACATTTCAACCTTAAGCTCGAAAATTCAATACACAACATGATATTATAATTCACAAAGGCAGAAAATACCACAGAATCCTTTTCCAGCGAAAGTTTTATTGAAACAAACAACATATTTGCTCTTAGAGGCGAAAACCTCTTCCTATTTCATTGCGTGCGTGAAGACAAGAAACTCAATTGTGTCAAATTACCTTGTACTTCAGGTAAATACTGCTCACTTTGATTTCGTCTCGACGGGCGATAGATTGTTGTCGAAGTCCAGTACTCGTCGCTTTTGAGATTCATGCCTAGTTTATCCAACTGACTTTCCATTATTGAGCTCCATAAGGGTATATTTTGTTTAAGGGTCCACTAAAACGCCATTCGCGTTGCATGACTTTCGACGCCATTGCAGGCTAAGTTAATGATTCTACTGTGTCCCCCAGAGAAATCTACGCAGATCCACTACCCTCTCGATCCTAAGAAAATACGCGCAAAAGGCTCTATCCACAAAGACACGACTTACCAGGGGAGTGACAGGCAAGACTTTTACCGACAAGGAAAAAAAAAAAAAAAAAAAGAAAAAAAAAGAAAAAAAAGAAAACAAACAAACTAAACGAAGACCTCGACTGGGTTTGCCTTATAAGGCAACCCAGTAACAAGACCAAATGAAAACGATAGCATATTTTCAATACAGGGATAGTTCAATGACAGTACTAAATCTTTCAGTCATCTAACCGTTCTAACATCACTTGTTACTTTGAATTCACTCTTTTCCAAAAAAATACCAAAACACAACAAAACAAAATTTCATCCCTTTTGCAAGTCATATCATTCCCATTCCCGGTGGAGACATTACACGCTCTGTTTTCAAAGAGGACAGATATTTCTCGGGAACTATACAATGGCCGAGAAATATGTGACTTGCCAGGTAATTAAAGGATTTCTTTTATTTACGTTTCCCATGTCATACTTTATATCATCGACCTTCCACCCACCATCACAACACCTTCCACTCGCAACAAAGGAAAACCTCGCCCACTATCATCTTCATAGTCATCATCTTCATGGTCCACTTCACGACAACCATTATCACGCAAACGGACAAGACACTCTGAAGACACAGACCGACGACGACAGCATAGATCGACAGAACGCAACACAGATTCAAGAAGTTAAAGCTCTTGCAAAGAGAGCAGAAATCGTTTGCATGTTCAAGTCATCGCCATCATGAGAGAAATGATGACCCAAGGCATGGACATCCTAGAGAAACGACAGCCAACCCACAGCAAAGACACCGAGAAAATGTAAATCAGGGAAGAAGACTAAAGAGGTGTTTAACTGTGGGCTGGTTGGCCACCTCAAAAGAGAGTGCACACAACCCAGACGAAGAGTCCAAAAAAATATTAAATGCACAAAACGGTACTTTTCTTTTCAAAGCACCTATAACCAACCTTCATATTCACAAATAAAAAGCTTCACCTGTCCCTGTGAGAATTTATTCGCTCAGGAACGCCTGGAGAATATTAACAAAGTCAGCTTATTAGAAAACTTCTATTTCCAACAAGCTAGCATTTCGCCATTGTATTTGTTACGTGTATGTTTGTGAATTTCAAGCAGTAAGCAATCTTTCTTGCAGAATCTTGAGTAAACAAGACCAAATGAAAACGATAGCATATTTTCAATACAGGGATAGTTCAATCACAGTACTAAATCTTTCAGTCATCTAACTGTTCTAACATTACTAGTTACTTTTACTGTTTGTCTTTTGCAAGTCATACAATTCCCATTCCCGGTGGAGACATTACACGCTCCATTTAACTAGGTCTGTTTATTTTCATTGTCCTTACTTTCCTTATTTGGTATTAGTCTTCATGCTTAAATTCAATTGTACTTTAGGTAACCGTTTCTTCTGAAGATGTATGTTGGAGCATACGAAACGTCAAGTTCATAAAAAGTTTTACAACATGTGTTATCTCGTTATGCTTATACCCGAAGTTTGTTTGTTACTTTTACTCAAGTTGAAATGGCCGAAGAATAAGAGTGTTATGCGTTAAGTTGACTTGCGTGTTTACTTGCGAAACAAAGGATACATCTGTGTCAAAATGATTGCAAGACATCGGATTTTTGTTCCTATTCACAAATAAAAAGCTTCACCTGTCCCTGTAAGAATTTATTCTGTCACGAACGCCTTGCAAATATAAACAAAGTCAACTTATTAGAAAACTTCTATTTGCAACAAGCCAACATTTCACCATGGTATTTGTTACGTGTATGTTTCTGAAT
>NW_027179750.1:0-5000 GCF_036669935.1 Montipora foliosa
GAAGGATCCAAAAGGATGCACGTTGTCTCCTCAGTTAGTATTTAAAGTTGCACATAAACTGGAGAGGAAGACAAAACTTCTCGAAGGTCCAGGAAATTTAATAAAAACGTTTCGGCCCTTCGGCCTTCGTCAGTTAAATTTTTTTTAAAATAGAGTAAAAGTTTAAAATCTAAGGATAAAATGACCTAATCATTACAGCAGTGGAGACTATATAGTCTCTGAAAGACTAACAATGGCTATTGTAATGGAATACAATTAAGTAGTAAATTGTATGGTACAATACAAGCCGAAACTAAAGCTTAATCACTAAAACAAAAGTAATGATGTAATGCTAAAATCTAGAGTTATGCAAGTGATTTAATCTATTTATGTAATACCGACTACAAATTAGATGGGACTACAACGGAAACAAAAAACCTTTTTATGGAACATTGAAATTGATCCGTTTTTTTGAACGGAATTCACAGCGCTTATTGAGGCCAAAAGGCTGCAGTGTGCGCAATTGTGCCGCCCAATAACCCTCCCGCTTTAATAAAGTGTTATCTAAATCTCCATCAGTGTTCATTATCTTCTCAATGACAATGAAATTGAAGTCCGAAAGGTTGTGAGGAAATTTATTGAAATGAATGGCAAGCTCGCACGATTTTTTGTTTCTTTTCATGTCAGATTTATGGTTTCTGAACCTGACTTTAAATGCATTGGAAGTCGAACCAACATACTGCACTTTGTATTTGTTGCAGGAGGCTAAGTAAATAATTCCAGTCGAATTGCATCCAAGGTTTTGTTTGATTTGATACGACCGGCCAGTTGCAAAACTTGAAAATTCACCAGCTTCTAACAAATAATTGGGGTAAACTTTTGACTGGTCTGACCTGGCCTCACAACGTTTCGGCTATTCAGCCTTCTTCAGATGAAAGTTAAAATCTAGAAACTAAAAACTATTTACAATGGCTGCATGTATTGGAAGTACAGGCTTATATAGGCAAGTTAATTTAAAAATACAAAGAGGTTTTAATTACAATAGTTAAAATAAAAGCAAGTGTCAAAAGTTACGCGAGAAGCCAAACGTAACAAATTCCCCGCAGAGGGTCTCTGAATGTCTGAATGAACATAATGGGAGCCACAACAAGGTCCCAAAGCAGGGCCCTTAAACAATGTCGTAAAAAAAAAAAAAAAAAAGCAGAATACTCCAATGGGGCCCATGAACGCAGCAAGCAAGTCGCACAACAATTGACAAATGCATACAAAAGAAACTGGACAAGTCACAATCATTCACAAAGCAAGAACAGGTGAAAAGGTCAAATTAGTTGTGGTAATTAATACGATTTGTAATTACGATTTGTAAATACGATTTGTAATTAAAACCTCTTTGTATTTTTTAATTAAGTTGCCTATATAAGCCTGTACTTCCAATACAAGCAGCCATTGTAAATAGTTTTTAGTTTTTATATTTTAACTTTCATCTGAAGAAGGCTGAATAGCCGAGACGTTGTGAAGCCAGGTCAGACCAGTTAGAAGTTTACCCCACTATTTTCACTCAGTATTTGTTTATTTATTCACGTGGTGATACTGTATCCTCTGGATTCTTCTGCTGTGAGCCCATTGTTGGTGTAAACCTTTATATTCTGCCTACATATATATATATATATATACGAATAGACTAAGATGAAGTTGCTTCGCTTGTCTTTGGAGTGTATATGACATCTTCTCGTAGACAACGATCAGTCTGATGATCGCCTTGAGCGTGAAACTCGAGTAACTAGTAACAATTTCCTTCTTACATTTGTATATATATATATATATCATATGTATATATATATATATATATGTATATATATATATATATATTTATTTATTTATTTATTTATTTATTGTGTGGCTAGTAAGCAAACTAGTCGGGAACGTACATTAGTAGGAATTTTGGAATTTAATGAAAAAAAAAAGGGCAATGACAAAAGGCCATTGTTTTGCTGGCAACTCGCACTCATATTCACCTATAACAGTTCCATTCTCTACTTTCGCAACAAATTTGCATAGGCGTTGTTTGCGATTTCTCTTGGGACGTATTTATGTCCCAGGAGAGTTGCAAACTATGATTAGGCAGAATATTGCGGGTTAAACAAAATGTATTATGGGATTTGAGAAAACAGTGAATTCCATTGGTTCCTGATTCAAGATCCCAAAACCTTATATGCCTGCAGCTTTGGTAAAAGAAGACAACAGTGCCAGATGGTGTCGAATACCTTCCTGAGATCAATTGACACCGCAGAAACTTTTTCCGTCTTGTCCCACGCTTCTCTATAATCCTTAGTAAACTTCAATAGGTCCGTAAAACACCAGTGGCTCTTTAAAAACCTCTGGATACTGCTATACTCTGGACTCAGGCTCTTGTGCATATGCACTGAAAACTATTCTCCCCGCCAAGGGCCAAAGTTTTGCAGAGATCATAAATTAAAAACAAATAACTAAGGAGAAAACGAAACTATCGTCTACTTACACTCTTTTGGTAATGGTGAATTCCAAGTAAAAGAGAAAGAGACATGAACAAGAAAGAAATGAGACAAAGGTTAAATCTCGTTAAATGTAAATAATACATGTCCACAGGGTTTTACGAACCAGTTCTTATGTAGTGATGGATATACACTGGACAAAAAAAACGGATTTTCCTGTATAGCCAATTTGGTGCAAATCTATGGCAAGTGCCACTTTGCTCAATTTTGGTCACGTTTGCCAAATTAGGTGGAATCAAAATTGTCACAAGTTTGCAATGATGGCAATGGTGGTAAATGCCACATTTGCCTTAAAATTTCCCCATTTCAAAAAAACCAAGGATAACCTTCACTTTTTCAAGGCATTTAAAACTAACATTTGTCAGGGCTTTACCCAAATGTCCAGCAAACGTTCGCTATTTTTACAGGGGGGGGGGGGGGGGCAAAATTGTAATAAATTTAAATCAAAACACCAAATTGTAAAACAAAATCTGTGTAAACCTGATATTTACGCCACAATTGCAGCAAACCAAATTTAAATTTTTAAACGAAAATTGCACTAAGAGCAAATCCGTAGCAATATTACTTCTCCAAATTTACAACAGATTTGCTCAACTGACAAACTTAAGTAAATTCGTTTTTTTTTTTTTCGTGCAGTGATAGCTACATAGAAAATAACTGAATTCGTCGTACACATTTAGTAAAAGAGGAAACGTGGAACATTACTTGCTTTAGCTTCAATCGGCGACAAAATTAGTTGAGACAGTTGCTAACAGAGCACACTGGCAACGACACATTCATTGTTTGCAAAGAAAACTTGTCCAGAAAGTACGTTTCCGGGATACCCCTCCCTCCCCACCCTAATCAATGTTGTACCGCTGTCGACAAGGCTCGTAGAAAACAGAAAAACACAACATTGTCCCGGGGGTGCGGGGGAGGGGGCCATTTGCGCCGCCGAGCTTGAAATCTACTCTAGAGGATAAGAGTGTCTCAACAATTTTGACGCCGATTATTGGTAGTGCACGTTAAAAACGAAGTACCGAAACCTTTAGTCAAGTCAAGTGCAATCAAACGTTTCCTTTTTTTTTTTTTTCTTTCAGAAAAACAAAAAAGAAGAAACTCATTTGCATCGTAGCTAACATAAAGATTGCGAGCAAAAATGGAAAAGTCAACTACAATCTAGAAGGTGTTCCCCAAGGAACTTTCCTCCGTTTAAAAGGACTCAGTAAGAAAATACATTTTCTTTAGAAGCAAGCCTGTGTTAAATTTGAGGTGCACACTGGCCTGTGAGTATATTATGCAATCAATAGCATTTTTAGACAATGCAGTCCTCAAACAAGCCAAAATACCAGAAATAAATGAAGTAATAGTGGAATAATAAATCCCTTATTGGATTGTTTAACACATAATACGTGCGAGCATCTTCCTTGTTGCTTGTATGTAAGGCTACTCGCAAAATATCGGGGAGTATTTTGTGTTAAACCAATCAATAGACGTTCTGTCTCAGTTATCAGCTCATATAACGTATGGTCTAATATGGAACCTGATTGCACAAAGTGTTGTCAAGATCGGAATTGATAGGCCTAAGTTTCCAAGTGTCCAAGCGCTCAGAATTTAACAACACAATCAATTACTTCGTGCTTGTCTCATATGCATTGTGATCTCATGGAATAATTTTTGAGTTGTGTACATTTCTGTTTTTTCAGTTCCATTTGTATAGATACACTGAATACGTGAATAAATACTGCATACATGCAAGGCGTTAAGTTTTTATATAATAACTTCCAAGTTCGCAAAGGTTAAGGGGCTGTATTGCTTTTACAAATGGTAATTCAGATAGCACTCTACAAAAAAGGGAAACATAAGAACTGAAGAAGGATTCTGTGGCTAGTAGCAGAATATCTAGGACCGTAAATTAGGGTTTGGGATATTCCGCCCAAAAATAGTAAGGAATCGATCAAAAAAAAATTTGCACTAATACTTTCCCAAAATTTGCAAATAAATCCCAAAAAATGCACTTAGTTTTCCCCTTGCATGTAAAAAATAAATGGCGACAATTGTCCTGAATGAATTACAAATATATATGTAAAAAGAAACTGAGCTTAAAAAAAAAAAAACAAAAAAAAAAAACCAAAAAAAAAAAGAACTTTCGTTTTGACTCAACTTTCATCTTTTTCTTTCTATTGTCTCAAGATTCCAAGACCTTACATGCACACAGCTTTGGTGACAGAAGAAGTGGCAGATGGTGTTGAACACCTTCCTGAGATGTAGTGACACCG
This sequence comes from Montipora foliosa, assembly GCF_036669935.1. Classification (NCBI taxonomy): domain Eukaryota; kingdom Metazoa; phylum Cnidaria; class Anthozoa; order Scleractinia; family Acroporidae; genus Montipora; species Montipora foliosa. The sequence continues at coordinate 4,769 of NW_027179750.1, forward strand.
CAAAAACTGTTTCTGTCTTGCCACGCTTCTCTCTAATCCTTAATAAACTCCAATAGGACCGTAAAAAAAAAAAAATGAGTGGACCTTAAAAACCTCTGAGGACTGTTATACTCTGCACTCAGCCTCCTCTGCATATGCATACAAAACTATTCTGCCCGAAAAAGGCCAAATATTTTGCTGGAGTTATAAATTAACAAGCAATGTTTGATGCGAAGAAGTAAAACAAAGCATC
>NW_027179750.1:47500-50000 GCF_036669935.1 Montipora foliosa
CTTAAATGATCCGTTTTCAGGTCATGCAAACGACGTTTCGTTTTACCGATGTAAAAGTCATTGCAATCCCAACAACAGGATTTGTACACAACGTTGTTTTTTTGAGATTGTAGGGGAAAAGGACTTGAATCGGCGGGTGTTTTCAAATATCAACTTAAAGTTAACATAACCATAGAACTTACTAATACAAGATTTGAGAGACCGCGTGATAACTTCACTTTGAAAACCTAAATCGGGTAAAGCAAGGATTACATCTCTTTTAGGAACTGTAGAAATAGCTAGGATCTGAAACATGATTCTGATGTTTTCTTACGACATCATTCTTATGGTAAGAAATAATGCTTCCTGTTTAACCGTTTTGGAGTAATAGCTTCTTAGCTTGAGGCAAAGAAGAAGCGTAAACAGTTGTAGGTAAGTGTGCAAATCAAATTAATTTTAAACTTCCTGGGTGAAAGGAAGCGTATGAATCCTTTCGTGAAACCCTCAAGCCTGTTTAGTCGCTCGACTTCAACCACATCTGCTCAAATATTGAAGCCATGTCCGTAACGATCAACGACCTTTGTAACTGAAACTCGAAAAGAAATGCAACACTTTGAAACGAAGGTATGGAATACCACAAGTATCTAGTTTGAGTTTTGTAAACATTGTGTTACTCGAATCGGGCCTTGGCAGAGGCTGAAAAATTGCCAGGTTTTAACCAGGGGCCAGCGTTTCTGTTTGCCACCAAAATCAGCAAACCCTCTAGATATCAAATGTTCGTTTGAATTGCTTTACCGTGACCTTCTCAAACTGGGACATACCTTAACTGATGGAGACAAAGATAGATTTAAATGCCATCTAGAGAATGTTTCCTATAGGTACGTTTACTCCTATAAACAAAGCAACTTCTCAGCAAGGAGGAAAGGAAAGCACTCAATGATTTACGAAAAGATCATTATACTAAACAGCTTTAAGGTGCTTAAAATGTTATGATCCGAAAAAGGATTACGGATCCAAGATCACTAGGATCATGATGCAGCAAAGGAACCAAAAATCCTTTCCTAGAGTGGATTAATCGGTTCCTTTGATGCACCGTGATCCAAGTGATATTGGATCAGTGATCCTTTTTCGGATCATCCCAAAGGAACGCACCCTGAATCTACCGTCAGCTAGGTAAGCCTTGTAAAATAAGAACGCACTTGTCACGTTCTCCTGTCCAGGAACATGACTGATATAATTTGTTACTGAGATGTTTGGTGACAATTCTGCTTTGACAAATTCCCATGGGCACACGAAGCGAAAGTGATGAAACCACAACGCCAGGATTCTATTTATCTGAGACATGCGAAGATTTCTTCCTGGCCAGCCATATTCAATTAATTAATTATTTTTTTTAAGATTGCGCGTCCTTCCATTTGGTCGGTTTAAAATCGAATTGCAGAGCATTACACAAATCACAACACCTTTATTGTAAGAAATAGACAATAATGCCATAAAAGACAGCAATCTAAGGGGGAATACGCTGGGCCTTTGCAAGAAAGCAACTCGAATCAAGCATTTCTGGTGAGCGCCGATTTCAACAATACGAACCCACAATTATAAAATATACCTACATAATTATATTGAAGCTCGTTTCAACTTTTTGTCATTCTTCCTTCACTTTCTATCTCTTGGGGGTGCTGGAATGGCGCAGTGGTGAGAGCACTCGCCTCCCACCAATGTGACCCGGGTTCGATTCCCAGACTTGGCGTCCTATGTCTGTTGTTTGTTCACTCTCTATTCTGCACCGGGAGGTTTTCTCCGGGTATTCAAGTTTCCCCTCTCCTCAAAAAAAAAAAAAAAAAACATTCTGCCTTCAGATAACAACTGACTACCCAAGAAAGACAGAATAGTTTAATATTATTTTTCTTAGATAAAAGCAGTGATTAGGACCTGTTCTACCCACTATTTTCTTGTGCCACTTTGAGGAGAAATGGGTAAAAAATGTGAAGGACTGTCCATCCATTTGGTTCAGATATGTAGATGGCACTTTCACCATGTTTGACAGTAAAACCGGTGCTGAAAGAATTCCACATTACCTTAACAATAGGCATGCCAATATTAAGTTAACTATACTGGTTGTGGAAAATCAAGAAATTCCGTTTTTAAATGTTCTCGTCAAACGCAATCAAAAAAACACTTCCTCAAAAACGGTCTACAGAAAGAAAACTTTTACGGGTCTCTTCACAAAATGGGACTCCTTTACACCCAGGAAATATAAAATTCATTTGATTCACGCACTTACCAACCGCTGTTTACGCATTTGTTCAACATCCTCTTTGTTACAGTCTACTCTCAAATTAAAAAGCTATTACTCCAAGACGGTTACACGGAAGGAATTATTTGTTACCACATGAAGGATGTCTTAAAAAAATGTCAGAATCATTCCACAGTTCCAAAAAGAGATGCAACCCTTGTTTTACCCGATTTAGGTTTTCAATTTGAAATTATTACACGCTCTCCCAACTCCTGCATTAGTAAG
>NW_027179750.1:55000-67500 GCF_036669935.1 Montipora foliosa
GACTTGCGTGGAATGCAGCCCAAGATGTACAACCCTAGTCGTTTTGGTCTTGAACGCTGTTGTCCAGTACACTTTTCACATGGTCCAACCATTTCTTCTCATCTGACAGGTCTACAGTTAAACGGTGGAAGTCGTCTGCCTTAACCGTGGTATTTGGAAATGAAGGATCAATTTTCCATGCTTCTACCGGGGGGACCTCTGCATATTGCTTGGGGAGAGAAGCGATACCTTTGATAGGCTGGACAGAGGCAAGTTGTACAATGGCTCGCTCCTGGCCATGATTCTCTCTGGTGCTGAAAAAGCGATATTGCTGTGCCGTGTAAAGAGCCAGTTGCGGTAGTGGAACTGGGGTTATGATCGATGTTATCTACCGCACTTGTAGTAAACAGGTTCCGTTTAAGGTTGAGAGGACAAACGACGTTCTCTGCTTGAAATTGTGCACTCACCTTGTTTCCCAGTTCACTTGAGATTTCTAGGACTCTGTTATATGAAACAGAAAGTCCAAGGTCGCATAGCTTGTTAACCAATCCTCTTTGTCTGGTTTCTGCATGCAACAGGATACCTACATACATTGGCAGTGGCGTTTCACGTTCCTTTGCATGATAGTTAGCTTTAGAATCTTTGCGACGTCGCACCACGGAGTTAAATCTTATAAGCTGTGATACTGTGAGGGCAGCTTGACTTTCTACAATGTTGCTTGATTGAGTCTTAATACTAGTTCCACCCATAATCATCGCAATTAAAGATCGTAAAGACTGCGGGACTGAGCCTTCTTGACAGTTCGTTTCAAATGTACCGTGAAACTGACTATTTTCAAGGTTAAGGAGGTCCTGGCGTACAATTTTGGCTGCTTTTGCAATCACCATTGCTTCGTTGTCTGTGTTTTTCTCACTGGCATTCTTCAAAACAGCTGGAACGTCTTCTCTGAAAGCAACAAGGACTTCACGGCCATCCTTATATGATGTTAAATCCGGACATTGCTGCATTAATCGCTCCTTAAGACGAGTGCTGTGAACTCGTTGTGAAATGTCAACCCCCATCGGCTCGAGTCTTAATGCATACATTCTTGAAAGCTCGGACAACTTGAACACTGTATTTTCATCTGGATCACTTCTGCATTCTTCAAGGAATGAAACCAATTCTGCTAACGCAATACCTTGGTATATAGAGTCCTCGTCATTTTGTGTGACAGTTTGATTTTTGACTCTTGCTGCTCTTTTGTAGAGCTGTGATAAACACTGAGTATGATATAAAGCATCAAGCGCTACCATGTCTCCTGCACTGAGTTTTCCGAGTAGTGATGTGTCATTAAGAATACTGGCACTTCCTCTTACGTTCCGATCAAGATTAAAAGTAGACGCTCTGTGAAGCTCACCAGAGCTTTCCTCGCAGAAGAAGCAGCATTGACTGGTCTTAGAGTAGTATCTGTGCTCCTCTTGGGTAATTTCTTTCTACTCTCGTCATCTTTTACATCAGTATCACTTGCTTTTCTTTTAAATGCTCTCTCAAGCTTCAGACCGCTAAACTTATTTCTGCATAATTTATGCCATTTTGCACGCCTTTCACGGAATACCTTTGATAACTTGTCTTTTTGTATATCTAGTGTCAATAGTCGTGTTTTGAAGGGCAAGCAAGCAAGTTCACGAGACCTTTGGATGCTAATACACAATGAATCGTACCATGAACCCGCCTCACTTCGCAATGAGTCGAAAGGACATCTTAACTTTTCAGAATCTTCCTGGCATAAAACGCACTTGTCCCAGTCGACTTCAGAAACGATTTCGTTTAGAATTTCTTCCGTTTCTGCCATTTTTCCACAGTGTAAGAAGGCCATGCAGCCGCCATGTTGAATTTTCCTTAGCAGCTGGGCCTTTTCTCGTTCCCATGCCCTCTCATATTTCAGCAGCAAGTCTCTCAAAAATATTTAATACTGACCAACTTGGAGTTTTCATTTCCGAGGATACATGTACATTTACTACTTTGAGCTCGCTGAAGAAAGTTTCCTTTCAAATTCTTCTTCATCGATGGATTGTCCTTGTAACAGGAATCATTTACACAATTTGAGGAATATTTTCAAGAACTATCTCCATAAAGTGTTTAACTGGTGCTTTATTGAGTTTATCTTGTAAAATTGTCAAGAAATGGTAACGGGGAGTTATTCAGCCCATTTGTACCCTTTGTTGGGTCTTTAATATGACTAAAACCAAAACGGTCATGATCCCTCCCCCCTGGGGTATACTGTGCCTCCCCCTGCGCATATTTGGGTGGGGTCCATAGCTGAAAATGATAGTTACAACTTGTGCTTTTACTGTGCCAAGTTTGATGCTTTTACCCCAAAGTGCACAATTCATCTATTTTTTTACACCATATGCCTGGACTATAGTGCTTTTACGATCGATTGTCATTAATCTTTGGCTGAGAATTCAAAATTCAGAGTTTTATGCAAAAAATATGTTATTTTTTTCTTCATTTGTCTTCTGGCTTGCCTTTTACTCTTAACTCCCGGCTTTTGCGTTCCTTTTTGGCCTGGCATCAGATTAGACTGAAAATAAGAGGAATTACAAAGCGGAAACAACATGGTCGGTCCTTCCTTAGTGTGTGGAATAAACGTGTGGCGCTTTGTGCGATCTACAAGACATGCATCACACGGAAGAAAACGTCCGTCAGAGCAATTTGCAGTTAGTTTTTTTTTTTTTTTTTTGGTTTTACTCAAGAGCGCGTTTTCTTATAGCCAGCAAGCAGGCTTCACCATTGAAATGGCGCGAGGTCGAAATATAGGCGCTTGGATAGTAGAAAGAAACTTTTAACCAAGCCCCCATAGTTCGACCGCTCGCCATTTTCAACAGAAGAGCCTGCTTGCAAGCTAGTTTTGCTATGTTTGATCATTGAAGGGAATTTATTACCAAAGCTTAAGAAAAGTAAGAAACCTCAAAACGGGACAGGACATTACAAAATAATTCAACGAGTGAGCCAAAGGGCCGATGTGGACACAGTGTCTAGTTTTTATTTATCCAATTATCTTAGCTCTAGCTACCGTGTCTCAAGTTGCTTTTTCAATTCCGGAATCAAGTAAGGAACGGGCTGTCTTTTCACATGAACATTTAGACTTAGTTACAGTATTTGCTTAATTTCTTTTAAATCTTCTTCTTCTTCTTCTTCTTCTTCTTCTTCTTATTATTATTATTATTATTATTATTATTATTAATTATTATTTTCTTTTTTTGGTAAAAGTGTCCCTGAATTATATTTACCATTTTCTCGAAACAGGGGCCAATGAGCTCCTGCTTGAAAAAAAAAAAGACCCCAAAAACAAAGCAATATTCAAACAATATTTATTTCCATATGTGGTCCAAATGCAGCAACAATTAAATTCGAATGGTTACTGAGATATTCTCCAGTAGAAGACAGAATTATCCCACTTTTAACTTTGTAATACAAATATCAATTCAAAGGCTTGGACAAGTGCCACCCTCTCTTAATGCCACCAGAATTGCCATGAACTCTTAGCAGACTTGATAGAAGCTGCTTCCTTTCTGAAAGCTGCGACATCTTCTCGTAAAACATTGTGCAAAACGTGCTAAAAAAATCCCCAAAACTGTGTCAAAAGTTGATAATACGGTAACTAATTTATTTTTCTTTTCTATGAATACTTTTTTCTTTCGGTAGGCTGACTTCTGTGGGCTTTCAAAGAAATTAAATATATGTGGCCCAAACATGTGGCTACAACAAAGTCATATTTAATTCTACAGTTACTTTTCTCAGTCCATTGTTATCTACACAAGATAATTTAAAGCACTCATCCGAAAGCCAGAGAATGATATTGTGCAAAATTTTGTGAAAAGAATGTTCCACAGCGCCAGTTTTCTTGTTTCCGGTGTTCTTTCGCAGCGGAAACAACCGCCTTCGCGTCGCAAAGGCATTTATGTTCTACCTTTTTTTTTTTCGTGCGTTAAATTTAGTGAGCTTCATTTGTGGAAAACTGAGTTTGTGGTTATTGTGGTAAGGCCACTTGCAATAACTCGTGTAACCATGAACTTTTTTAATGTCAGTAATACTTATGCAAAATAGTTATATTCCGCAGTTCAAGGGCCCAAAAACTCAAGGAAGCGATATTTAAACTCAGTGTTCCCATTTAATAATCCCTTATCAATTTTTTTCGTTTTCAGAGAAACACAAACTGTTTCCGTCTTGTTGAAACTGGAGGGAAAAATACAACACCAGCAAAGGCACGCGAAGCGACGAATCGTCGTTCAAACCTGTGTTCTCATCGGGTTCTGGATGAGTGGATTAGTTTAGCGTTTAAATGGAAATCCAAATCGTTGAACTGTCTATGCCGTTATTTTATTATACGGAAGAGAAAACTGTTTCAACGCTTTCTCCGAAGCGCTAACCGCTGACAGTTCCTTAAAAAACCATTTTGCAAAAGCGTTAAACGGAAGCTAAGTTCAGAAAAAGCAAAGGTAAAATCGTTTATCCGCTTAGCATTAGTGTTTAAAACGATTTGAAACGAATACCAAACGGTTTACGCCGTTAAACGAAAAATCGTTAGTGTGTGGCCGCCTTGTTTTCATTCTTAGTCCAATGGAAATTATCATTCTTTTTGAGCATTTGGGGTTTTCAAAATTGTAAATTACAAGTTTTCAGTTTTACTAGACGATGATTTGCTGCTTTTTCAAATGGACTTATTAGTGCTCGTTTGCTAACTCTTTCAAATTTAATTTGGACGTGTAATAAAGAAAGTGTAAAACTTTACCTCATGCTTTTACTTCCTTGTAATGCAGAACGCCTCCTTAGTTTTGGTGCTTTCTTGAATCAACTCGCGTTATGCAAAGTAGTCATTTTTTTTTTTTTTTTTTTACCTTTTTCTTTCTTTCTTTTCCGTGTCGGGAAAAGTCTATCCTGACACTCCCTTGCTAAGTAGTATCTTTGTGGGTAGAGTTACATGCGCGTATTTTTGGTAGGTTTCAGGGGGATCCGTTGTACACAGTAACGTAACGCGAATAGCGTTTAAGTGGATCTTTAAACAAAATACACCCTTATGGAGCTCAAGAACGGAAAGTCCATTGTATAAACAAGACAGGCGGTGAAAAATAATATCTAGAATCGTAAGAGAGACGAGTAAGTGTCTAAAAGTAGCTCCAAAATTATTCTGACTTTTCGCGAAAAAGACTTATCGAAGGCAACGATGACTGCCACGGTTGCCTGTCCGATTAAAACTATCGTAAATTAACATATTCTATCACCCATGTCGTGCGTTATTTCATTTTTTGTTGAAGCGACGAGATCTGTTTCAACTTGTACCACCCTTTTAAGAACGATACTCTTTCCTTTTGCCAGAGAGAAAGTACGCAGTCCACAAGGCCGAGTGAAACTCGGTGAACAGGGTATCATAATCCGACTGGAAGGAGGATGGGATATGCTGGGAAATCAATTAGCCCGGAATGAAATTTTACACAGCTACAATTGGGCATTCTAAATTGACATTGACAATGACAGGCAAAACAAGTTGCATCTCGGTAGCCTGAAAGTTAAGAAATAATTTGCCTGTGTTTAAATTAACAAATACACCAATACATCACTAACGTTTCATGTTTAACCGGAGAGTTAGGGAAGCCGATGTTCGAAGGTGTAATAGCTGTTGAGTTTTGTTCCTCAGTTATCGAGTTCCATAAGTATAAAACTTAAAAATGGTTTGCTTTAAAATCAGAAAAGAACCAATTCACCGTTGCTGTTGAGAAAAGTGTATGACAGGCAAAACAAGTTATATCTCGGTAGCCTGAAAGTTAAGAAATAATTTGCCTGTGTTTAAATTAACAAATACACCAATACATCACTAACGTTTCATGTTTAACCGGAGAATTAGGGAAGCAGATGTTCGAAGGTGTAATAGCTGTTGAGTTTTATTCCTCAGTTATCGAGTTCCATAAGTATAAAACTTAAAAATGTATTGCTTTAAAATCAGAAAAGAACCAATTCACCGTTGCTCTTGAGAAAAGTGTATGCCAGGCAAAACAAGTTGCATCTCGGTAGCCTGAAAGTTAACTGACAAAATAATTTGCCTGTGTTTAAATTAACAAATACACCAATACATCACTAGCGTTTCATGTTTAACTGGAGAATTAGGAAAGCAGAGGTTCGACGGTGTAATAGCTGTTGAGTTTTATTTCTCAGTTATCGAGTTCCATAAGTATAAAACTTAAAAATGGTTTGCTTTAAAATCAGAAACCAACCAATTCACAGGTTGCTGTTGAGAAAAGTGTATGCCAGGCAAAACAAGTTATATCTCGGTAGCCTGAAAGTTAAGAAATAATTTGCCTGTGTTTAAATTAACAAATACACCAATACATCACTAACGTTTCATGTTTAACCGGAGAATTAGGGAAGCAGATGTTCGAAGGTGTAATAGCTGTTGAGTTTTATTCCTCAGTTATCGAGTTCCATAAGTATAAAACTTAAAAATGTATTGCTTTAAAATCAGAAAAGAACCAATTCACCGTTGCTCTTGAGAAAAGTGTATGCCAGGCAAAACAAGTTGCATCTCGGTAGCCTGAAAGTTAACTGACAAAATAATTTGCCTGTGTTTAAATTAACAAATACACCAATACATCACTAGCGTTTCATGTTTAACTGGAGAATTAGGAAAGCAGAGGTTCGAAGGTGTAATAGCTGTTGAGTTTTATTTCTCAGTTATCGAGTTCCATAAGTATAAAACTTAAAAATGGTTCGCTTTAAAATCAGAAACCAACCAATTCACAGGTTGCTGTTGAGAAAAGTGTATGCCAGGCAAAACAAGTTATATCTCGGTAGCCTGAAAGTTAAGAAATAATTTGCCTGTGTTTAAATTAACAAATACACCAATACATCACTAACGTTTCATGTTTAACCGGAGAATTAGGGAAGCAGATGTTCGAAGGTGTAATAGCTGTTGAGTTTTATTCCTCAGTTATCGAGTTCCATAAGTATAAAACTTAAAAATGTATTGCTTTAAAATCAGAAAAGAACCAATTCACCGTTGCTCTTGAGAAAAGTGTATGCCAGGCAAAACAAGTTGCATCTCGGTAGCCTGAAAGTTAACTGACAAAATAATTTGCCTGTGTTTAAATTAACAAATACACCAATACATCACTAACGTTTCATGTTTAACCGGAGAATTAGGGAAGCAGATGTTCGAAGGTGTAATAGCTGTTGAGTTTTATTCCTCAGTTATCGAGTTCCATAAGTATAAAACTTAAAAATGTATTGCTTTAAAATCAGAAAAGAACCAATTCACCGTTGCTCTTGAGAAAAGTGTATGCCAGGCAAAACAAGTTGCATCTCGGTAGCCTGAAAGTTAACTGACAAAATAATTTGCCTGTGTTTAAATTAACAAATACACCAATACATCACTAGCGTTTCATGTTTAACTGGAGAATTAGGAAAGCAGAGGTTCGACGGTGTAATAGCTGTTGAGTTTTATTTCTCAGTTATCGAGTTCCATAAGTATAAAACTTAAAAATGGTTTGCTTTAAAATCAGAAACCAACCAATTCACAGGTTGCTGTTGAGAAAAGTGTATGCCAGGCAAAACAAGTTATATCTCGGTAGCCTGAAAGTTAAGAAATAATTTGCCTGTGTTTAAATTAACAAATACACCAATACATCACTAACGTTTCATGTTTAACCGGAGAATTAGGGAAGCAGATGTTCGAAGGTGTAATAGCTGTTGAGTTTTATTCCTCAGTTATCGAGTTCCATAAGTATAAAACTTAAAAATGTATTGCTTTAAAATCAGAAAAGAACCAATTCACCGTTGCTCTTGAGAAAAGTGTATGCCAGGCAAAACAAGTTGCATCTCGGTAGCCTGAAAGTTAACTGACAAAATAATTTGCCTGTGTTTAAATTAACAAATACACCAATACATCACTAGCGTTTCATGTTTAACTGGAGAATTAGGAAAGCAGAGGTTCGACGGTGTAATAGCTGTTGAGTTTTATTTCTCAGTTATCGAGTTCCATAAGTATAAAACTTAAAAATGGTTTGCTTTAAAATCAGAAACCAACCAATTCACAGGTTGCTGTTGAGAAAAGTGTATGCCAGGCAAAACAAGTTATATCTCGGTAGCCTGAAAGTTAAGAAATAATTTGCCTGTGTTTAAATTAACAAATACACCAATACATCACTAACGTTTCATGTTTAACCGGAGAATTAGGGAAGCAGATGTTCGAAGGTGTAATAGCTGTTGAGTTTTATTCCTCAGTTATCGAGTTCCATAAGTATAAAACTTAAAAATGTATTGCTTTAAAATCAGAAAAGAACCAATTCACCGTTGCTCTTGAGAAAAGTGTATGCCAGGCAAAACAAGTTGCATCTCGGTAGCCTGAAAGTTAACTGACAAAATAATTTGCCTGTGTTTAAATTAACAAATACACCAATACATCACTAGCGTTTCATGTTTAACTGGAGAATTAGGAAAGCAGAGGTTCGAAGGTGTAATAGCTGTTGAGTTTTATTTCTCAGTTATCGAGTTCCATAAGTATAAAACTTAAAAATGGTTCGCTTTAAAATCAGAAACCAACCAATTCACAGGTTGCTGTTGAGAAAAGTGTATGCCAGGCAAAACAAGTTATATCTCGGTAGCCTGAAAGTTAAGAAATAATTTGCCTGTGTTTAAATTAACAAATACACCAATACATCACTAACGTTTCATGTTTAACCGGAGAGTTAGGGAAGCCGATGTTCGAAGGTGTAATAGCTGTTGAGTTTTGTTCCTCAGTTATCGAGTTCCATAAGTATAAAACTTAAAAATGGTTTGCTTTAAAATCAGAAAAGAACCAATTCACCGTTGCTGTTGAGAAAAGTGTATGACAGGCAAAACAAGTTATATCTCGGTAGCCTGAAAGTTAAGAAATAATTTGCCTGTGTTTAAATTAACAAATACACCAATACATCACTAACGTTTCATGTTTAACCGGAGAATTAGGGAAGCAGATGTTCGAAGGTGTAATAGCTGTTGAGTTTTATTCCTCAGTTATCGAGTTCCATAAGTATAAAACTTAAAAATGTATTGCTTTAAAATCAGAAAAGAACCAATTCACCGTTGCTCTTGAGAAAAGTGTATGCCAGGCAAAACAAGTTGCATCTCGGTAGCCTGAAAGTTAACTGACAAAATAATTTGCCTGTGTTTAAATTAACAAATACACCAATACATCACTAGCGTTTCATGTTTAACTGGAGAATTAGGAAAGCAGAGGTTCGACGGTGTAATAGCTGTTGAGTTTTATTTCTCAGTTATCGAGTTCCATAAGTATAAAACTTAAAAATGGTTTGCTTTAAAATCAGAAACCAACCAATTCACAGGTTGCTGTTGAGAAAAGTGTATGCCAGGCAAAACAAGTTATATCTCGGTAGCCTGAAAGTTAAGAAATAATTTGCCTGTGTTTAAATTAACAAATACACCAATACATCACTAACGTTTCATGTTTAACCGGAGAATTAGGGAAGCAGATGTTCGAAGGTGTAATAGCTGTTGAGTTTTATTCCTCAGTTATCGAGTTCCATAAGTATAAAACTTAAAAATGTATTGCTTTAAAATCAGAAAAGAACCAATTCACCGTTGCTCTTGAGAAAAGTGTATGCCAGGCAAAACAAGTTGCATCTCGGTAGCCTGAAAGTTAACTGACAAAATAATTTGCCTGTGTTTAAATTAACAAATACACCAATACATCACTAGCGTTTCATGTTTAACTGGAGAATTAGGAAAGCAGAGGTTCGAAGGTGTAATAGCTGTTGAGTTTTATTTCTCAGTTATCGAGTTCCATAAGTATAAAACTTAAAAATGGTTCGCTTTAAAATCAGAAACCAACCAATTCACAGGTTGCTGTTGAGAAAAGTGTATGCCAGGCAAAACAAGTTATATCTCGGTAGCCTGAAAGTTAAGAAATAATTTGCCTGTGTTTAAATTAACAAATACACCAATACATCACTAACGTTTCATGTTTAACCGGAGAGTTAGGGAAGCCGATGTTCGAAGGTGTAATAGCTGTTGAGTTTTGTTCCTCAGTTATCGAGTTCCATAAGTATAAAACTTAAAAATGGTTTGCTTTAAAATCAGAAAAGAACCAATTCACCGTTGCTGTTGAGAAAAGTGTATGACAGGCAAAACAAGTTATATCTCGGTAGCCTGAAAGTTAAGAAATAATTTGCCTGTGTTTAAATTAACAAATACACCAATACATCACTAACGTTTCATGTTTAACCGGAGAATTAGGGAAGCAGATGTTCGAAGGTGTAATAGCTGTTGAGTTTTATTCCTCAGTTATCGAGTTCCATAAGTATAAAACTTAAAAATGTATTGCTTTAAAATCAGAAAAGAACCAATTCACCGTTGCTCTTGAGAAAAGTGTATGCCAGGCAAAACAAGTTGCATCTCGGTAGCCTGAAAGTTAACTGACAAAATAATTTGCCTGTGTTTAAATTAACAAATACACCAATACATCACTAGCGTTTCATGTTTAACTGGAGAATTAGGAAAGCAGAGGTTCGACGGTGTAATAGCTGTTGAGTTTTATTTCTCAGTTATCGAGTTCCATAAGTATAAAACTTAAAAATGGTTTGCTTTAAAATCAGAAACCAACCAATTCACAGGTTGCTGTTGAGAAAAGTGTATGCCAGGCAAAACAAGTTATATCTCGGTAGCCTGAAAGTTAAGAAATAATTTGCCTGTGTTTAAATTAACAAATACACCAATACATCACTAACGTTTCATGTTTAACCGGAGAATTAGGGAAGCAGATGTTCGAAGGTGTAATAGCTGTTGAGTTTTATTCCTCAGTTATCGAGTTCCATAAGTATAAAACTTAAAAATGTATTGCTTTAAAATCAGAAAAGAACCAATTCACCGTTGCTCTTGAGAAAAGTGTATGCCAGGCAAAACAAGTTGCATCTCGGTAGCCTGAAAGTTAACTGACAAAATAATTTGCCTGTGTTTAAATTAACAAATACACCAATACATCACTAGCGTTTCATGTTTAACTGGAGAATTAGGAAAGCAGAGGTTCGAAGGTGTAATAGCTGTTGAGTTTTATTTCTCAGTTATCGAGTTCCATAAGTATAAAACTTAAAAATGGTTCGCTTTAAAATCAGAAACCAACCAATTCACAGGTTGCTGTTGAGAAAAGTGTATGCCAGGCAAAACAAGTTATATCTCGGTAGCCTGAAAGTTAAGAAATAATTTGCCTGTGTTTAAATTAACAAATACACCAATACATCACTAACGTTTCATGTTTAACCGGAGAATTAGGGAAGCAGATGTTCGAAGGTGTAATAGCTGTTGAGTTTTGTTCCTCAGTTATCGAGTTCCATAAGTATAAAACTTAAAAATGGTTTGCTTTAAAATCAGAAACCAACCAATTCACAGGTTGCTGTTGAGAAAAGTGTATGCCAGGCAAAACAAGTTATATCTCGGTAGCCTGAAAGTTAAGAAATAATTTGCCTGTGTTTAAATTAACAAATACACCAATACATCACTAACGTTTCATGTTTAACCGGAGAATTAGGGAAGCACATGTTCGAAGGTGTAATAGCTGTTGAGTTTTATTCCTCAGTTATCGAGTTCCATAAGTATAAAACTTAAAAATGTATTGCTTAAAAATCAGAAAAGAACCAATTCACCGTTGCTTATGAGAAAAGTGTATGCCAGGCAAAACAAGTTATATCTCGGTAGCCTGAAAGTTAAGAAATAATTTGCCTGTGTTTAAATTAACAAATACACCAATACATCACTAACGTTTCATGTTTAACCGGAGAATTAGGGAAGCACATGTTCGAAGGTGTAATAGCTGTTGAGTTTTGTTCCTCAGTTATCGAGTTCCATAAGTATAAAACTTAAAAATGTATTGCTTAAAAATCAGAAAAGAACCAATTCACCGTTGCTGTTGAGAAAAGTGTATGACAGGCAAAACAAGTTATATCTCGGTAGCCTGAAAGTTAAGAAATAATTTGCCTGTGTTTAAATTAACAAATACACCAATACATCACTAACGTTTCATGTTTAACCGGAGAATTAGGGAAGCACATGTTCGAAGGTGTAATAGCTGTTGAGTTTTGTTCCTCAGTTATCGAGTTCCATAAGTATAAAACTTAAAAATGTATTGCTTTAAAATCAGAAAAGAACCAATTCACCGTTGCTCTTGAGAAAAGTGTATGCCAGGCAAAACAAGTTGCATCTCGGTAGCCTGAAAGTTAACTGACAAAATAATTTGCCTGTGTTTAAATTAACAATTACACCAATACATCACTAGCGTTTCATGTTTAACTGGAGAATTAGGAAAGCAGAGGTTCGAAGGTGTAATAGCTGTTGACTTTTATTTCTCAGTTATCGAGTTCCATAAGTATAAAACTTAAAAATGGTTCGCTTTAAAATCAGAAACCAACCAATTCACCGTTGCTGTTGAGAAAAGTGTATGCCACGCAAAACAAGTTATATCTCGGTAGCCTGAAAAATAAGAATAATTTGCCTGTGTT
>NW_027179750.1:75000-82500 GCF_036669935.1 Montipora foliosa
TCCAGCAGAGAAGAACTCGATCAATTTATAACCTCCGTCAACTCTTTTCATCCGGCTCTTAAATATACCTGGGAAATTTCGGAAACTTCATTGGCTTTCCTAGATATCAAAGTTTCTATTAGAGGCAACGTGCTATGTACTAGTGTGCACTACAAACCTACTGATTCACACAGTTATTTGTTGTATTCATCGTCACATCCATCACATGTCAAGAACTCCATTCCTTATTCTCAATTTCTTAGACTTCGACGTCTATGTAGTGATGACTCCGATTTTTCCAGAAAAACAGAGGAGATGTGCCAGTTCTTCGAAAAACGTGGCTATCCTGTCTCTGTGGTCAAAGCGGGCCATCATCGCGCCCAACAATTTGATCGACAGTCGTCACTACAAACGTCACAGAAAGATAAGAATGACAGAATTCCATTCACCCTCACTTTCCATCCTCATAATCACCCAGTCAAAAGCATCATTCTTAGTAATTTTAAATTACTCCAAAATGATCCCGAGACTGGTAGAATCTTTTCGCAACCTCCACTTATTTCATTCAAACGCGACAAAAACGTAGGCAACTTTTTAGTTAGAAGCGCGCTCAAAACCAACGAGCAACCCGGCACTTTCAAATGCGCGCGCTCACGTTGCAAAACTTGTCTTTTCATTGTTAACACTAGCAAGATATCGGGACCTAAGCGTTCTGTTAAGATCACCGATCGTTTCACATGTACCTCCGCAAATGTCATTTATTGCATAACCTGTACGTTATGCAATAAATTATACATTGGTGAGACAGGTAGACGACTAGGTGACCGATTCCGCGAACACCTTCGCGATGTTGAGAAAAATGACAAGGATGCATCTAAGCCAGTCGCTCGCCATTTCAATCTGCCTAACCACTCCAAAAAACACATGGCTATCTGCGGCCTTTCCCTACATCTAGGTACGACGGAAAGCCGCAAGAATCTGGAACAAAAATTCATCTTTCAAATCGGCACCCTTAATCCTCACGGTATTAACGAACGCTTTTCATTTAACTAATATATTCCTACTTTTCACGTTGCCATGTTACCACCAATAGCGTAGCTCCTACTCTACTATAAAAACTACACGTAACCCATAATCCCTCGATTCGCTCTGACGAAGGGCTAACGCTCGAAACGTCAGCTTTTAGAATCTCTGTACGGTGGTCAATTTACATTATCAACTCCGTTGATAAACCAAATTTTTGTATACTACTTCCCCACCGACGCAGCACCACAGTTTCTTTAGAAACTACCCCTTCTTTCATTATTTGGTCGGTTTAAAATCAAAGTGCAGAGCATTACAGACAGCAATCTAAGGGGGAATACTCTGGGTCTTTGCAAGAAAGCAACTCGAATCAAGCATTTCTGGTGAGCGCCGATTTCAACAATACGAACCCACAATTATAAAATATACCTACATAATTATATTGAAGCTCGTTTCTACTTTTTGTCATTCTTTCTTCACTTTCTATCTCTTAGGGGTGCTGGAATGGCGCAGTGGTGAGAGCACTCGCCTCCCACCAATGTGACCTGGGTTCGATTCCCAGACTTGGCGTCATATGTCGGTTGTTTGTTGACTCTCTATTCTGCACCGGGAGGTTTTCTCCGGGTACTCAAGTTGCCCCTCCCCTCAAAAAAAAAACATTTGACTTGATTTGCGTTAATTGTTAATTTCAGTTTACAGTGTCCCCAATTAGTCTCCCAGCGCTAGGACTAGACACGTAATAAAGTTCCTCTCTTTTATACGCACCAATAAGCTGTTTCACAATGCACAAGGACGGATTGAAATAATGTCATTTGTACGGAAAAAGCAAGGTTACAATTTGCATAACAGGAAACTACACAGCAAATCCCTTCCACGAAAGACTCATCGCCACTGAGTCGTTTCAATCAAAAATCGACGGAAAACGAACGCGCAAAATGGCATTTCTTGAAATCAGCATCAGGCAAGCGTGTCTAATACATCGGCAAAGTCATTTAATCGTGGGCGCTTTGCTGGATCCTAGGAGGTTAGTTTCTTTGCCATATTCAGTAAAAGCGCTGATTCAGAGGGTAATAATTTTAAAACTTTCAATGCAATCTTTCCGAAAGAAAAGACATCAGACGCCTTACTCTGTTGCCCTTTTCCACTAATAATTTCTGGCGCGATTTGGGGGTATGACCGTCGGTGCTCTTCTTGTGCGAAAATTGACAAGTCCATCACACGTTTGGGGTTGGAAATATGTCGCGCTTTCCCAAAATCAATGACGACAGGATTCCATTCTTTTTCACGTTTTTCTAGGACAACGTTGTTCGATTCAAGGTCGTTATGAATGACACCGGCGTCATGCATGTGGTTAAGGGCTTTGATGACATTTTTTAGAATTTCATGCCAAGAAGTCTTATCAAGTGTTTTTCTTTTGATCTCCTTATGTAAAGTAGTGCAGGAGTCACTCTCGCCATGGAACTGAGTTATCAGCCTTAGCGGCATAGATTTCGTGATAACCCCAAACAGTAAAGGGAGACCCCGGTGGTCACCAAGAAGACCGATCATCTGCGCTTCTCTAACAACGTCCTTTTTGATTTCATCCGGTGACCTTGATTTTCGAAGCCTAAATTCTTTCACGGCTACTGGGATCCCTCTGTAGTACGCCAAGTAACATGTGCCAAACTAACCGCATCCCAAAAATTTCGTTGATTCGGCAACCTCAGAGGGATTAATTTCTTTCATTGGAACAGATGTTGGGGTGCGGGACTCCCTTAATTTTGTGCTCTTGGATTTTGACGAAACATCCACGGCAGCCTGGTTTTTCCTTGGCACACAACGTTTGGCTGGTTCTGACTTAGCAGCAAACCCTGCTCCTGCTTCGGGTAATTCGGCTGCAATAACAACCTTGGGTCTAACTTCTGGCTCGAAAGTACGTTCTATGGCCTCCTTGGGATCTTTGGCTTTGGCTTTCTTTTTCCTCCAACGTTTCCTTGCTTCAATCCGAATCCCTTTGAGTTTTTCTCTGTCTTTAATATTCTTCCGCTTGTTTCTTGCCATTATCTTTGCCTTCAAAGAACAGAAAAAATGAAACCAAATGGAGACGATTACGCAAGATAAAATGCCAGAGTTTAGATTTCCAGATTTCCTTGTTTGCACGAAACAAACGCCATGGGTTTACCATTGGGAAAGGTGAAAGGGGCACTTGACAAAAAATGTCAAGTTACAATAGAGAAAAACGAAAATGCTTCATAACTACTGGATGAAACAAAGAACGCGACATAAAGATTTATTTTAACTGCTTAAAACAGGCCGATTGTAGACAATAATCCCACACCACTTGAATTGTACGATCTCCAAATCGGTTCCATAGCAACGATGTCTTGCCAGGCCTTTATATACCAAAGTCATCTCGGGAGTCAGCTGCGGCTGATCGAAGAAATTAAAAAGCCGGTTAAGCTTCCCGAAGATTTTGATGGCAAACAACCATTCAAAGAATATTTAATGCAATTTCAGCGCTGTGCGATCGATAATGACACATTTCTTACAACAAGACAAATGACAATTTGGCGACAGCACTAAATAATGCTACACTACTTTATACAAAGACGTTCCAAATGTTTATTTATTTACTTTTTTTTTTTTTTTTTTTCTTGCAATGGCTACAAATGTGAAAAATCAAAGGAAAGAAAAAGATACAGATGAACTTAGATTCTACCCAAAAAGTATTGAATAATGCTAAGTTATTTTAGTAAAGGACTGATTTTATATTCTACCTTCAGATAACAATAGCTCGAATGAACTGACTACCCAAGAAAGACAGAATAACTCAATAATAGTAATAATAATAATCATTTGCTAATACTGAGGATTGGTTATATATTCTGCCTTCAGATAACAACAGCTCGAATGAACTGACCACCCAAGAAAGAAAGAATAACTTAATATTATTTTTCGTTACATAAAAGCACTGATTTTATATCCTGTCTTCAGATAACAACAGCTCGAATGAACTGACTATATACCCAAGAAAGACAGAATAACTTAATGTTATATATTTTGTTAAGTACTGAGGATTCATTTTATAATCTGCCTTCAGATAACAACAGCTCAAATGAACTGACTACCCAAGAAAGACAGAATAACTAAATAATTGTTTTTGTTTGTTTGTTTTTTTTTTTCAGACAAAAGCCCTGATTTTATATTCTGCCTTCAGATAACAACTGACTACCCAAGAAAGACAGAATAATTTAATATTATTTTTCTTAGATAAAAGCAGTGATTAGGA
This sequence comes from Montipora foliosa, assembly GCF_036669935.1. NCBI lineage: Eukaryota > Metazoa > Cnidaria > Anthozoa > Scleractinia > Acroporidae > Montipora > Montipora foliosa. The sequence continues at coordinate 79,271 of NW_027179750.1, forward strand.
CCTGTTTTACCCACTATTTTCTTGTGCCACTTTGAGGAGAAATGGGTAAAAAATGTGAAGGACTGTCCATCCATTTGGTTCAGATATGTAGATGGCTCTTTCACCATGTTTGACAGTATAACCGGTGCTGAAAGATTTCCACATTACCTTAACAATAGACATGCTAATATTAAGTTAACTATGGTGGTTGTGGAAAATCAAGAAATTCCGTTTTCAAATGTTCTCGTCAAACGCAATCAAAAAACACTTCCTCAACAACGGTCTACAGAAAGAAAACTTTTACGGGTCTCTTCACAAAATGGGACTCCTTTACACCCAGGAAATATAAAATTCATTTGATTCGCGCACTTACCAACCGCTGTTTACGCATTTGTTCAACATCCTCTTTGTTACAGTCTACTCTCAAATTAAAAAGCTATTACTCCAAGACGGTTACACGGAAGGATTTATTTGTTACCACATGAAGGATGTCTTAAAAAAATATAAGAATCAATCCACAGTTCCAAAAAGAGATGCAACACTTGTTTTACCCGATTTAGGTTTTCAAAGTGAAATTATTACACGCTCTCCCAACTCCTGCATTAGTAAGTTATATGGTTTCGTTTACCTAAAGCCCGCCGCACACGGCGAGGAAAGAGCTGAGCAAGCTGCCTCACGTTTTCTCATGTGTGCGGGGAAATTTTGGTAAGAAATTCGCCTCGCGAGGCCGTGAGGGTAAAATCAAACATGATTGATATTTTTGGCTTCGCGAGGCAAGTTCCTCACTGTGTGCGGTCATCGTGAGAATCGAGCTGAGCTTGTTTTAATCAAGTATCTAATCAAAATACGTGGCATACTCACGTGACTTCCGCTGTTCATCATGTTGTCGGAGGAAGAAATTCCAACGCCACTGAAGTCACGTGAAAATACCATGTATTTTTGTTAGATGCTTGATTGACCGAGCTTAGCTCGATTCTCACGATGGCCGCACACAACGAGGAATTTGCCTCGCAAGGCCAAATATATCAAACATGTTTGAGTTTATCCTCACAGCCTCTTGAGGCGAATTTCTCACCAAAATTTCCCCGCACACGTGGGAAAATGCAAAACTAAGCAAGGTACAGATTTTGTTAGCCTGCTTTATGCAAAGCAAATACTAATGCAAAAGTAAATAAATATTGATACACAGTTTTTAGGAAGAGCAGAATGAAGTTTTTAGGTAGTGTCGATTGAGAAAAAAAAAATTGTTATCAGCGAAAAAAGGTGCGACATGAAAACAACATAAAGTTTGTGCCACGAATATAAAAAGTTACCATCAGCGAAAAACATTTTGGGAGCTTTTTGCTACGTTCAATTTTCTGTTATACTTTTGGCTGCACAAGTAAGTCGGAATTCAAATCGATCTCAGCGGTCGCTTGTGATCAAGTTTCCTTGCGTGTTAATAACAGCTCACGAAACAATCCGAGGATACATCCGAGACACTTGGATTGATGGCAAGACAATGGGTTTTCCTTTTTCTTAGCCTGTTTGTTTGTTTTTTTCTTTCGAGTGTTATAAAGTTCGACAAGAAATGTGCGAATTCAACACGAAGATCACAATCGTTGATCGGCATTGTTTCTGCATGGTCAAAAATTCACTTTCCTAGACGAGGTTATTTATCACTAGGTAATGCCATCATTTTGAAAATAGAAGCGGCTTGCCCATTTGGGGGCTGATATGTTGAAATTCAAGCACTCTTCTAACAGACCTCTTTATTTTCTTGATTTGTGCACGCGCTGCGGGCCTATTGCCACCACGGACTTACACTCTTCCACTCTTAGGCTGTTACACTCATACACTCTTTCAACCTGGTGACATAGTGTGTAGTGCACTTACACTTACAGTGCACTACCCCAATAACGAAATACGGACGTTTCTTGGTTGTTTAACTCTGAAAGCGAAGAACGATTAACATTCTTCCCTGTAGTATATTCAGTATAAATCAATGTAAACAAGACCCTTGACACAAGGTGATCACGTGCACCTTTTTGGTTTCCTAGCAGGTGATCAGTTTCTTCATTTTGACAGAAATGCCTAATTTCAAGCAGAGGGGGACAAGGTACGAGTCTGCAAAGTATATGATAAACAACTATAGATCCACATAGTCAGAACGTGCACACCAAGCTTTACAAAATCCCCTAGTTTGGTGTTAATAGACCCAGTATTAAGCGAGATACAGCCATTTAAAGACGTTAAAATTTACAAAGAAATGTATGGCCATCCAGACGCTTCGTCCGGCTTTGTAATTTTGACGTATTTAAATGACTGTATCTCAGTCAAAACTATCCCGAAAGGATTTTTGTAAATTTCGCTGTGCTCTTTCTGATTTTGTGGATCAATAGTTACTAATCTTATGATTAACAGGCTCGCACCTAGTCCCCTTCGGCTTGAAATCAGGAAATGACCTTTTCCTTGAATCATAGAAGTCAGAGACTGGAAAAAAAAATAGTGCTTTTACGATCGATTGTCATTAATCTTTGGCTGAGAATTCGAAATTCAGAGTTTCATGCAAAAACTATGTTATTTTTTTCTTCATCTGTCTTCTGGCTTGGCTGAGAATTCGACATTCAGAGTTTTATGCAAAAACTATGTTATTTTTTTCTTCATCTGTCTTCTGGCTTTTTACTCTTAACTCCCGGCTTTTGCGTTCCTTTTTGGCCTGGCATCAGATTAGACTGAAAATAAGAGGAATTATGAAGCGGAAACAACATGGTCGGTCCTTCTTTACTCAAGAGCGCGTTTTCTTATAGCCAGCAAGCAGGCTTTACCATTGAAATGGCGCGCGGTCGAAAACGTGCTAAAAAATATCCCCAAAAGTGTCTCAAAAGTTGATAATACGGTAACTAATTTATATTTCTTTTGTATGAATACTTTTTTTTCTTTTCGGTAGGCTGACTTCTGAGGCCTTTCAAAGAAATTAAATATATGTGGCCCAAACATGTGGCTACAACAAAGACATATTTAATTCTACAGTCACTTTTCTCAGTCCATTGTTATCAACACAAGATAATTTAAAGCACTCATCCGAAAGCCAGAGAATGACATTGAGCAAAATTTTGTGAAAAGAATGTTCCACAGCGCTAGTTTTCTTGTTTCCGGTGTTCTTTCGCAGCGGAAACAACCGCCTTCGCGTCGCAAAGGCATTTATGTTGTAACTTTTTTTTCTATTCCTAGGTTAAATTTAGTGAGCTTCATTCGTGGAAAACTGAGTT
>NW_027179750.1:87500-110000 GCF_036669935.1 Montipora foliosa
ACGATTGCAGTGCGACTTGCTGGGTATTTCTCGGTGAAGAGTGGTCGACGAAATGAATCGTACATACTAAATCCAGCTGGAAATTAGAGGAAAACTTCCTCGCTGGTTTGATATTCCATAGTAAGTCTTTGGTCAAATCGTCACGAAACCAAAGATGAAATAGCAAGTAAAAGTCCTTTAAAAAATCTCACGACTGTACAAAGGAGCCGCTTTCTTCTCACAGTAAGAGAAGATTTAACAGGGGAGCTGCGTAATTGTCTTCATCTTGGCATAAGACTCACCCTTACATTAGGCAAGGTAAGCAGAGAATTTGACGAATACAGTTTATTTCCTTGATCCTGAAACATATGGATTCTGATAGTTTGCAGGCATTTTATTAATGCATTCTGCATAAATATAAAGTATAATTTACAAGCGAACAAAAAGCTTACTTCAGTCCAGTGCAAACTTTTCGTCAAGAATAAGTGCTGCCAAAGTTTTGTTAAATAACAAATCTTTGGCTGAACTGCAGAATACCCCGCCACTCGAAGTTGTTGCCTTAAAATCCGAATACTTGCCACGCTTTTTCTTTGTGCACGCTCTTTCTTTTTTATGTTTTTAGAACAAGAAAGAGACACAATACGGAACTACGGGGCTATGGGGCTACGGAGATACGGGGCTACGTGGCTACGTGGCTACGTGGCTACATGACTACATGGCTACGTGGCTACGTGGCTACAGGGATACGTGGCTGCGTAGCTACGTGGCTATGTGGCTACGCGGGTACGTGGCTAAGTGGCTACGGAGCTGCACAATTCAATGTATATGACCTCGTTCTTCAATGATCTATGAGCCGAAGTGAACAAGAACGGGCTAAACTTCAGAATACCCGGCGACTGAAATATCTCATTAAATCTGACCTGCTACCGCAGTCCCGCAGTCGACATAATATACATAATATTTTTATATAAACATCACGAAATATGACGTTTGCTTCGAACGCGTTGGTGTTGACCTTGTTGGTCCTTGCTACCGCAGTCCCGTAGTCGCCAAAATGAATAAGCACTAGTTTACTGATTAGGCCTAAGCATTCTTGTAAAATTTTAGCTTTCATTTTGCGGTTTGGTCAACTACAATTTTCACGAGATCATGTGAAGAATAAAGCACTTGTTTACTGATTAAGCCTAAGCGCTCGTTGCAGTGATTAGGCCTAGGAACTCTCGTAAAATTTTACCTTTCATTTTGCGGTTCGGTTAACTACACTTTTCATCGACTGCGGGTCTGCGGACCGCGGTACCACTCCATTTCAACACTTAGTTCATTGTTCATCGACTGCGGGGCTGCGGACCGCGCTAGCACTTCATTTTAACACTTAGTTCACTCCTCATTCATCAACTGCGGGACTGCGGACCGCGGTAGCATTTCATCTCAACACTTAGTTCATTGCTTATTCATCGACTGCGGGACTGCAGACCACGGTAGCACTTCACTTCAACGCTTAGTAAATACATATTGACTTCCTAGCCGACTTCGGATTTCGCATTTAAAGCACAGGCTGTCATTCCCATAGAATTTACCTCAACCACTTACTTGATCGTGTATGATGCTTTGAAATGGAGAAATCACGATGATACTCGAAAAGCCTGTTCTCCGCACATCATTGTCATGGTGTGAAAAAATTAAGCTTTTTGTGAATTCTGTTGGCAAAACGGCCATTACATCTATACAGTTAAAGATATAGCGCATTGACAGTTCTTGTTCCCTTTTGAATGTAAAACCGAGAGCCAATTCGCTCAGCTTCAACACATGATTCAAAACCTTCCACATCTTCCGCCATTGTCTTTGTCACGCTGGAACTAACAAGAAACATTTTGGTCGAAAATTTGTCACCTGTCAATCATTGCGACTGTGCGCACCAATCAGAAGCCCTTGTTCGTGGACGTACGGGTTTTTCAAAAATAGGGGGTCTTCTTGCAAGCGTTCCCTCAGTCTCTTGCCCCAACTTTCGCGCGGCCAGTTTGCGGAAAATCGTTTCAAAGCTCTTCTGTCGAACAGGAACGCTTGCTACGCGGGCTAGATGCTTTCTGTGGAAGGAAGTACCCTGCGAGCAGAGTTTCTTCTGATCTTCCACGAAAAATCAGGAAAAGTAAGATCGAAAAGAGACTCTACACACAGGGTAGGAAGGGTATACCGAGATACGGAAAAACATACGAGTCCAGGTTAACTTTAAACCGATGAAGTTCACAAAATTGTAAGAATTACAATTAAGCAAGGACTTAATTTTTATCTCCTCGATTTTTATCTCCTCAGAGATACCATTCTTTTTCTTTCCTTTCTCTATGTCAATTGGAACACGATAAAATAATAATGATAGAAGAATGGAAACTCTGTTTGTCCTTGAATACAGTTGAAAATCTCTCTACGCGTGGGCTATTAACAACTGGCTACTTGAAATTGAGTCACATACTTGCTGTAAATCAGCGCGGCTTAGCTTAGAAACGCTATTTCTTGTTAAACTAAAGCTCCAGTTCTGCCTGTTTTCATTCTTTTTACAGCGGTAAGCTTGCCATATTAAGATGGGATATTGCGTCGTGTAATTGTTAGGAGATGTCATTTTGATGGAGGACCATGAGTGTTGGATGACTGTTGCATGCGTTTCCTTCATGTCTCGCCCCACTTTTCACGCTGTCAAAACATTAAAAGTCTTCCATGTCCCCCCACGGAAACGCTTGCTACGCAGGCTAATGGCTCAGTTGCAAGGAAGTGAACAATTCCCACCCTGGCCTGACTCTGGTCAGAGTTTTTCTCTGTCCTTGTGTGGGCCCATTTCCATCATTAGGGCTAACGCTGACATGGTTCACACGGGTAGAAAACTACAGTCTCGGTCACAAATGTTGTAACACAGACGGCACTTTGCCCCCTTTCCCCCTTCAATGTTGATGTTTATGGGTTGGAGTGCAAAAACCCACCGGTAAATGCAACTGTCACGTCAGGTGAAAACCATCTGTATGAAATCCTGATGAACAAATAGTAAAAGCATATACATACTTTCACACAGATTTATCAAGGTAAAAAATATCACTAACAAATATTAAGGTGCAATGTGTTAACACCATGCAACAGATTATGTAATCTACAAATAAAACACTGAGCCATTGGCGTATTCTTGGTTTGCACCCACGTGACATGGCGGCCATGTTGGGTGGTAATACAACACAATTTCTTTTCGCAGAATTTTCATAATAATTAACAATTATTCCATGAGCGCGCGTTGGATATGAGATGGTAAATAGCCAACGAGGCGCGTAGCGCCGAGTTGGCTATAACCACTCTCATATCCAACAAGCGCGAATGGAATAATTGTTTTATTAAATTCCTTCAATTCCTAAAGTTTGAAAGTACGAAATACGAGCGAAAAAAGAGAGAAAATCCTAGCGATATCCAAAAAAGTTGATGAAGATGCGATGTTGTGTAATACCTCGTGGTCAGACAGACGCAGGCTCATCACAAAAACATTTCTTACCTTTTTTTGCGTATCTCTAAGCTTCGAAATTGATCCAAACTTTCCACAAAAACGTTTTTCTTTTGCTTTATACGGAAAGAAATTTCACTTTCTGGCGTAAACGTTTTTAGTTTAGCAACGCTAAGCGCAATCATTTACCATATAAGGTCAAACTAAGGTATATGAGCTGATAACCGAGATTAAGTGAACCAATCAGGGCAGGAGAATTGCATTATCCGAGGTTGAGAATTTAATGATAAAGTTTAGTTCCCAGCGGAGAGACAGGTTATTGTTCTTGCCATCCAACATGGCCGCCGTGACGTCAGATGCAAACCATCAAATTGAATTTAATGCTTTTACTAATTGTTCATCAGGATTTGATATAGATGGCTTTCACCTGACGTCACAGCAGCCATTTTGGTACACAGAACAATAGGGAAAAAAGTCTTTTGGGACTTTGACTCTACTATAATCCAAAACACGAGCCCTAATTTGCTATTGTTAACAAATGCAAAAGAAGGTGTACGTTACAAACAAAATAAAAAATTAAGTGATATCAAGTTCTAATGTTCCCGTGAGGAATGAATCAACGATGACATGATATATGAATTGGATCATATATGAACTGCAGATATGAAATCAAGTGAAGCTATGATCCTCGCAGTTATGAAGTTTTCAGGCTTCTTTCCCCAATTGCAAAAATTACGTTCATAACTGCGAGAATCATAGCATCACTTGATTTTATATCCGCAGTTCCATATATGATTTATTTCATATATCATTTCATCATCAAAGATGTATGTTGTAAACTAGCATGATACTGGACGGGTGGACGTACGGAAGGACGTGCGTACGCAAACGTTCCTACGTATGTTCGGACGGTTGATGACGTCATGGCTATAAAACCAAGATTTCTCGCACCTATGGGTTACCATATTTTCTTAACAATGGTGCTCCGCGCGCGCGCACGGAGCTCCGCTACAAATACATTTGTTATCTCGAACAAAGACACATGTTGGTTGGATAAAGGGAAAAAAAGCACATAAGGCCCGCAAATATGTTATCAGTAGAGAGTCACATCACGATCAGGACACGAATGATCGAAAAACGTGGCCGAAGGCCGAGTTTTTTAACCGCTTTCGAGGTGGTTGGATATCTGATGAAACACTCTTTCGAGTGTTTGATTTTTGTTTTTCAAAGGAATAATTATTTAAGAGATATTCGGGATCAAAGTTGGCGAAATTTTATGTTAATTAAGACCACATACCTAAACTTTCTTCACGGTAGTGATTTCTTTTGTTTTTTGGCTTATGAATTATGAATGACTTTGAGAAAACATTGTGACACATTTCGTATTGTGTCTACACACACTTAATTTAATGGTATTAATAAATTCCTATTCAATACAGGTTGTGTAATGACAGAGAAATTAAAGTTACGTTACTTTTTGTCATACAACAAAGAATTCAGTTTGTTCATCATGTAATAATCAACAAAGTTAAGCTGAATCTCTTTTAAAACTACAACACAACACGAACATGTCTTCGTTGAGAGAACTATGTCTTTTGAAATAATATATTATTGTTATAAGACATTGAGTTTTCGATTTATTGTATCATGTTGTCAGGGGCACCCAACGAGAATATAGTTCAAATTTTAGTATTTAAGCGGCAGAAATAGGCATATTTTTATCCCCTAAAAAAAAATTTATCTATTCGGATTTCCTAGCTGAAAGCTTAGTGATCCGAAAATTATAGGGATGAAAACTAATCTTTTCGAAAATTTCAGCCAGAAAAAAGACTCCCGAAAATTAATCTAGGTGAGCTTTTTAGTGGAAAAATCCATTAAAAATGGGCAATTATACCATCTTTTAGATGTTTGAAAATCCTAGGACAGGCAGGCAAGCAAGAAATTTTACAACAAATGTTCCAAAAATAGTAGATATAAAATCGTCTTCCGAACAGATATTTTCCGAAAGTTTACGTTGGGTGCCCCTGATGTTGTGAAGACAATCAGCTGTTGGTCACAAGACGTTTCCTGTGTTCATATATAATCTTTCCATCTAAGGTGTACACCCCTTTTTGCAAAGCAAAGGCCATACATTCTTGTCATATAGAAGCAACATTGATTTTAAACATGGTACAAGCGTTGCATTTTTGTTGTAGGATTTCTACACCATACTTGTTGGACATAGATGTTACAGAGCTTAAGCAAGAGAAGTTTTTAAGGAACAGAAACCGGAAGTGAACATTTCGCATGCCAGGACAGTCGTCTAATCGTCTTTTACAAGATAAGTTTAAAGGGAAAGTACGGCCTAGAAAACGTTTCTCTGAATTGAAAGTTCTTTACTATTATTAGCATACTTGAACACTCATTTGGGCTTAATGTGTTTAAATAGCCAACAATAACAGTTCAAAAATAGGCAATATTAAATTGAAATCCGCCATCTTTGTTTTTGTGTATGCAAACGAGGCTATGACGTAGCAATAGTCAAGGATTTCTCCGTAGGACTAGTAAACTAGGAAAACACAGGCGAGGAGAGTGATACTTTGTAGACCTGATTATTTAATAATCCAGAGGGTAAATTATCTTAATATTGTCTGCACCATCAGAACAGATTTACGTCGTGGTCGTTAAAAAGGGTATTACATGTGAGTTATATGCAGAAGTTTTACAAAGTGAAAGGGAGTTTGCGGTGCCATCCCGCTTTCATTGCTGTTAAATAAGCGCCAGGAAATCAAGTTTAATCTGTCTACTGTGGCTTTCTACGAGACCCCTGTTACAACTTCAAAACAAACGATCGATTTATATATTTCCATCGAATGGTGAAAGTAAATCGTTTCAGTAGTTTCTATAAAGCTAACAAAATTCAACTACATTTCAAGTTGAGTTTATTTTACTCTCTGGAAAAGCGCAAAACAGTGAAAGTCCTCCTTGGTAAAATGACAGATCCGAACTGACAATATAGCAGTCAGGTTGGAAGAATCCATCCACGTTTTATTTTCGCTGGCCAACTTTTTTCTTTAAATTTTCATTTCCCGGGGGAAGCTTCGAGTTTCTAAAATTTTTAAATGTGTTTTCAAGTCTAGATATGTGTCTAGTTTCACCCCCCGTGAAAGCGCACTCCGTTATATTTGTTATTTGAAGTTGCAAAAATATTTTGAGGCATCATATCACTGCTCCTCACAAAGGTGAGAAATTGATAGCTTAGACTGAACTATTTTTATTGGTTTCATGTTTAATACTTGTTTTTGTAACAAGCAAATGGCGTAATATCTTGCCAAAAATAAAATGTGTGGAGACTAGAATCTTGCTTGTGGTGTCTCCTTTATAGCTACATCTTGCAAGGCAAAGCTAAAAAAAAAGGCTTGTCACAGATATTTAATCAGGACTTACATGATTCCCGCAGACACTTACATGTATCTCTGCTGCATGTCCTCTTGCGTATTCTGGCCTCTCCTATGCGTTATATTTACGGAAGGAGTTCGCCAGGCTTATCAGCACCGTTCAAATAAGTATTGGGAGGCAACCCCTGCCCCACCCATTATTCTTTTTTTTGGAAATCAATCAAAAGACAATTACATTAAGATGCCTCCCTTGATTTGTCACTGCTTTATTGACTCATTCTCAAATCTTTTAGGCTAGCTTTAAGGTGTGCTGTGTTCGTGGACTTACAACGACTTAAAGCAACTTAAGAGGACGTAGGTTAACTTACACAGAAACCATATGCCCACACTTATGATTTTTTAGCTGCTTAGTAGACGAAAACGTAAGAAAAATGTGAGCCAATCTGGTCAGTTTGCGCCATTTTTTATGTGCTCTGAGTACGGTTGGCTGACTATCTTTTTAGAAATCTGGCCATCAGAGAGTGCTTTAGGCCCCGAAGTAGTGTTAATGCTAGTGATATATCCACTAACTATAATTAACATTGTCTCCATTGAACAGGATTTTCACTTCCTAGGAAATTTAATCCAAAATTAAGCATATTTCTTGACTCTTGAAGGAAATACTGACGTCTCTTATTAAGCGATAGTAATTTTAGGGAGCTTAAGCATCGACAACGGCGATGGCAACGAAAAAAATCACAAACTTGCATATTTAGAGGGTAAAAACGATAGGGCAGTGGCTAGGGTCTGGCATGGGCCTCGCCCTAGAATGGAGAAGTAAGGCGCCTCCTTCCCTCCACTAGCCTGGGTGTTCACAGTTGGGCCTGTGTTATTACACCTGTAGCCCCCCTCGTCAGGGTACGACATTGGCGGTTCTGGCTACCAACTCGATACCAGTTCCGGCACTCGGCAGTGATGTCCTCGTCAACTCGGCAGCATCTCTGGCACCCGGCAGTGATGTCTTCGTCAACTCGGCAACATCTCTGGCAACAAGCAACAGAAGAATTATGCAGTCGTCTCAACTATGTTGTGCCACTGGGAAACATGATCTTCTGCCAAGGGACACTAATGTGCGCCGTTTAGTGTCGTCATCGGAGGTGCAGCCTCACTTTGATAATATGATGGAAGTAAATTTGAATTTAATCGATCAAGCTACCGCATTCGGGGCAACCGATGCGCCACAGGTCACGGTCGTGGTGAATAAGAAGCGAAATCCGTGCAAATCACTTTCCTTAAAGCTTGGTGCATGGAACGTAAGAACAACAAACGACAGTGATGGTTCAATCAGACCCGAACGTGCAACAGCTATCATATGTAAAGAGCTAGACAAAGCTGCTATCGACATTTGTGCGTTAAGTGAAGTCCGCCGTCCTGGAACCGGAAATCTTGTGGAGAAAAGTCATACAATCTTTTGGAGCGGGAGTGACAAGAAAGAAGCTGGTGTGGGTTTCGCAATCCGCAATGATCTCCTCAATCAGTCTGATCTTAACCCAATTCCAATAAATGATCGCATCTCCACATTACGAGTAATGTTGAAGAATGATGATTATCTGACGCTTATCAGTGTGTATGGACCCACCATGCAGAGAACTCAGGAGGAAAAAGAACAGTTTTACGAACAACTAGGAGACTGTTTAGAGGATGCACGAAATGACAGAATTGTTGTACTTGGTGACCTAAATGCTCGTGTTGGAAAAGACTGGTCGTCCTGGCCCTCAGTAATCGGAAAACATGGCGTCGGAAACATGAACTCAAATGGACTTATGTTACTTGAATTTTGCTCTAGATACCAATTGTGTGTCATGGGAACCATGTTTCAAATGAAAAATAGTCTAAAAACCACTTGGCAGCATCCTCGATCCAAACATTTTCACCAAATCGATCATGTACTTGCCAATACTCATGCGAAACAGTACATCAATGTCACCAAAATCGACCCCGAGGCTGATTGCTTTACGGATCACAAACTGCTAACGTCGAACTGCAACTTCCGAATCCAACACAAAAAGAAAGGATGGAAACCTCCTAAAAAGTTCGACATCACGTTAACGTCAGAAAAGAAACAACGCTTGAAATTGTTTCTCGATGAAAGGCTACCGGATTGTAGACATGATTGGGAAGAATTTAAAGTGACTTTACAAGAAGCTGCTAAACATACCTTTGACCAAAAGAAAAAGGTATCGAACGACTGGTTTGATGATCGAGATGAGGAGATTCAACAACTCCTGAAAGATAAACGATTGAATCGAAATGAACTGCGCGATCGTATCAGGCTACTGAAAAATCAATGGTTTCAAGAAAGAGCAAATGAAGCTGAACGTTACGCTCAGTCCAAAAACCACCGAGAATTTTATGCAGCTGTCAATAAGATTTACGGTCCACGGAGCAAAACAACACACCCTGTTCGATCAAAATCCGGTGTCCTTCTTACCTCATCTCCAGACATCAAAGATCGATGGGTAGAACATTTCAGTGAGCTACTTAACCAACCGACCGATGTTGACGCAAGTCTCATTGACGATATCGAGCAATTTCCGATTGATGACACGCTCGACCTCCCTATAACCGAAGAAGAACTTGACACCGCACTAAAAAATACCAAACTTGGTAAAAGCCCCGGTCCTGATGGTGTCCTGCCAGAAGTACTTGTGCACGGTGGGAATACCCTTAAAGCGTTCCTTTTTGCAATTATTTCAATGTTTTGGGTGACGGAAAACTTACCATCAGAAATCACTGATCCGAACATCACGATTCTCTTCAAAAAGGGAGATCGTAGTCAATGCGGAAACTATCGAGGGATCTCTCTCCTAAGTGTGGTGGGAAAAGTCTTTGCTGACATCCTCTTACAGAGACTTAAACGCATAGCTGACAAGGTTTATCCCCAGTCCCAATCCGGTTATCGCGAAAACAGAAGTACCATTGACGGAATCTTTACCCTGAGACAACTAATGGAGAAAACCAAAGAACAATGTCAAAACTTGTACATCGTTTTTGTCGACTTTACCAAGGCATTCGATACAGTAAACAGAGAATTTCTGTTTAAAATCTTGGGAAAAGTTGGTTGTCCTCCAAAATTTACCAGGCTGATTCACAGTCTCTACTCTCAAGTTCATGCTCGTCTCATTGTTGATGGAATCTTGACCGAACCGTTTGAATATAACAGTGGTGTGAAACAAGGTTGCAAGTTAGCGCCCACATTGTATGGAATCTATGCTGCCGTACTTCTCCTACTCGCATACGGGAATGTTGGCCACCAATTCAGCATAAAGATCAGGTTTCGGTACGATGGTGATCTCTTCGACTTGAGGAGACTGAAGGTCAAAACTAAAACCTTTATCGACTTCATCAGAGAAGCGCAGTATGCTGATGACATCGCAATCTTCAGTGACTCAGCAGTTGGACTACAGACTTTGCTCACAGCCTACAACAGCATGGCAAAACGGATGGGTCTGTCTATAAACATCAAAAAGACCGAAACCATGTGCATTGGTCCTGAAGAACAGTTCTTTATCGATGGCATGCCAATCAAAAGTGTGAACCGTTTTAAGTATCTCGGAAGTATTGTTACCAGCGATTGTTCAGTGAATGCGGAGCTCATCACGCGTATACAAGCTGTATCATCTGCGTACGGTCGGCTCCGTGAACGTGTCTTTGACTCCCACGACCTTACGCTCTCGACAAAGCTGAAAGTCTATGTCCAATGTTTGACGCCACTCCTGACATACGGTTGTGAAACCTGGACACTGTATCGATACAACATCAACCAGCTCCGTACAGTTCAACAACGGCATTTGAGAAAGATTCTTCGTATCAAGTGGAGCGACTATGTGAGTAATGAAGAGGTGTTACGGCGAGCAGATGCTGAGGATATCGAGATCACGCTTATTAAAAGTCGCTTACGCTGGCTTGGTCATGTCTCAAGGATGGATGACGATCGTCCCGTGAAGGCCCTCATGTACGGCGAGCTCGATAAAGGCACTCGTCCTGTTGGTCGACCGAAATTGCGTTACAAGGACACCTGTAAAAGTGTTCTTAAGTCTGGAAGAATCTTAGATCGATGGCAAGATTTGGTTGTCGACCGACCACTCTGGAGAAGAACCATTGGAAATGTTTGTGGAATTGTGAATGCAAATCGAATTGCAACTTACCAACGACAAAAGGAGCACCGAGCTCGAAAGAAAGCTATAAGTGGAAATTGATTAAATAGAATTTATTTTATTATGTATATTCTAGTGTTTTACCCGTATCGGGTTTAGGCGTATTATTATTATTTCCACGCCCTGTACATGGATTTTTCACTTTTGTCCATTTTATTGCCGTCCTCTGCAAAACAACGGCGTTGAAGTTTCTAAAGAACGTCAGCACTTGAGGATAAATTGTTATTTTCTCCCCTAAATTAGGACCATTGTCATTTTTGAGGAAGTTCCACAACCTTGTCATGTTAAAAAGGTTCAAATAGTCACGAAGTGATTTCAACATGACGTGACTTTATATTTTGAGATGACGTTCTTATTGCCGTCGCCGTCGTCGTTGTATGAATTTCCTAATGAACACTAGGAATTCCGGAATGGAACTGCAGGGTCCTCAAAGTGCTCTTTCCTGCTAGATATTTCATGGGAGATTACATTTACATTACTTATAGAACGCCTCCCTTGTGATATTAAGCACGCCACATGTGTTATATTAATACATCTACGATGTCTTAGACGTCCTCTAGTGTAAATACGGACATTGCAGACGATCTTGCTGTTCTCGGCAAAGGTGAATAAGAGCATAATAGGCATTTGTTTGGTACTCTTGATAGATTGTGTGAGGCTGGGCGAACTATGAATGGCGACAAGTGTGAGCTAAGACTGAGAAAGCTCACGTTTTTCGGTCATGAACTGTCAAGCGATGGTGTTAGTCAAAGTGAAGAGCAAATTATCGCTATCAGAGATGCTAGACCTCCTAAGAGGCGAGTGAGGTTCGATCGTTGATGGGGCTGGTTCAGTATTACGCAAGGTTCATGACCTACATAGCACCTGTTATTAAAGATTTGAACAGAAAAGGGGTTCCGTTTTAATGGGGTCCATAGCAACATAGCGCGTCTCAAAAGCTGAAATGCTCGATCACTCAGGAAAAATCTCTTACTTTCTACCCACGTTGGTAATAGAACCAGGATTATCGCTTATTCTTCGACGGTTGGTTTAGGGCCAGTACCTACCCAACAGCAGGGAGTTGCGTGGAGAGTCGTTGGGTATGCGTCAAGTAGTCTCTGACTGACGTGGAGAGGTGCTATAGTCATACAGAGAAAGAGTTTTAGTTTGTGCGTGCGAAAGGTTCAGTATGTATGTGTCATGTCACTGTCTCGAATTGGAGACAGATTACAAGCCGTTGGAGCGCATTTACTCGCGCGCATCAAAATATTGCGCCCGGATTCAGAGATGGGTGTTGGGTTTGTAGGGCCATGCTTTCAAGGTGGTGTACCGTCCGCGAAAGACAAATGATGCATATGCCTTATCGAGAATAAACTCTGCGAAGTAGTCAAGAGGTGGGGAGGAGTATGAGTCTGTGAGAGCAATCGTCGAGAATTGCATGCCTCTAGCTTTCACGCGAAGGGAGATGAAAGAAGCTGGTACCTGTAATGGTGCAGCAGTGAGTCAAGTTAAGGGTTGCGTGAGAGCAGGAAATCGGGAACGTTGTACAGTTCCTTCAAATGTGCATATCAAGGACGACTGTGAACTGTGTATTTACTGCGAGATTTTGCTTCGAGAGACTAGAATTGTAGTTCCGAAGGCTTTCCGGGAGAAGGATGTGAGACTGGCTCACGAGGGCCATAAAAGTATCGACTTCACAGCAAATTCTGGTGGACAATCATGGATAGAGATGTAGAGCAGCTATCCAAGGTCTGTCATGGCTGTCAGATGACTTCTCGTTATGACAAACCAGAATCAATGTCCCGTATTTTGCCGCCAAGTGCTCCCTGGCAGTATTGCTGCGCGGATCTCCTTGGACTTCTACCCACAGGAGAAAGCAATTTGGTGGTTGCATATTACTCAGCAGATTTGTAAAGTAGCCATTTTGAAGTCCACTAGCAGTGCCAAGATTATTGAGGCCATTTTCCGTACGTTTACAAGATTTGGTGTGCCGTTTACTTTGCCAAAGGACAACGGACCACAATTCGTGTCAGAAGAGTTCTAGATGTTTCTTCGTGTACATGGTGTTGAATAACGTAGGACTACGCCGTTATGGCTGCAAGCTGACGGCGAGGTGGTACGCCAGAATATTTTGTTGCTTAAATGTTAACAGATTATGCATCTGGTAAAGAGCTAGTTTTGTGGTTGACGGCATGCAAATCTACCCACAACCTCGGTCATAAATAGTTGTAACACTTTCTTGAAAAGCACGTAACTCGCATCCAAGCTATTGATAACGCACTCCTCCTCCCTCCCTCCCTTCAATGTTGCGTTTGCCGTTCTAATGTTGCGTTTACTAGCAAGTTCTTGCATTGGAACCCATAAACATCAACATTGAAAGGGGAGGAGGGAAAAATTTCCGTCGGTGTTACAACATTTGTGACTGAGACTGTATTTGTCACTGTTAAGTGTTTTCATGTGTGCGACGTGATGTGACGACCGTGGACAGTGTATTGTGAAATTATTATTGTAGGGCTGTAAGATATGTGAAGACGGTACCTATTTGTCGCCAAATACACTTTGGGCAATAGTATTAATGGTCTTGGAGGAAACTTAAAAAGATGTACAGAATTATTTGGTGAAAGGCTGGTTTTTGTGTGTTAATACTGTTGTTATCTGTGTTTGCAGAAGCAATTAAATAAAGTCAACATTAGTCAATGATATTTTGAGAGATGATGCGTCTATCAGAAACCGAAACTGCTATTAAAAAAGTAGATCGGTAGCTGTAAAGGAGTGTTTGAAAAGGTTCGAAGTCAATTTGTACAACCAGCGGAATACAGATAAAGAAGGCGACCAGTTAATGTTATGGCGGAAGACTGCGTTGGTTGCAGTGCGGCAGCAGGTGGGTTAGGGGAAAGGCCTGTGCGACTTCGAACACTGAATTCCCGTCAAGTACGATTTGTGTATTTGATAACTTACAGTCAAGCCGATCTTGACATTGTTCCTACACGGGAAGAATTTTCAAGAATTGTTTTGGACAGTTTTTCAAACGCTGATCCTTCTAGTCGTGTCGAAGTGGTGCAATGGGTGTGTAGCCAAGAAGGACATAGGGATGGTGGCATTCATTATCACATGGTAGTGAAGTTAAGTGCTAGACGTCGTTGGCTAAAAATTCGCAATTTTTTAGAAGAAAGGCATCGTGTAGAAGTAAATTTTAGTGATAAACATTGCAATTATTACTCGGCCTGGCGTTACACAACTAAGGAGGATGCACATTTCATACAGTCTGAAAGTCATCCGGACTTGTCAAACTTCTCGGAACCATGTACGTCTGCAGCTAGTAGAGCTCTATCACGGAAAAGCTCCTCGGAAGGTAATGCCAGTGGTAAAGGAAAAAGTACAAAAGGGCGGAAAAGACTGAGCATTTTTGATGTGTCACAAATTGTCGTTGAAAAGGGAATTCGCACACGGTTGCAGCTTCTTGCCTACGCAAATAATCAAAAAAGGGAAGGCAAAACAGACCTTGCGGAGTTTATAGCGAATAGGGGAGCAAAGGCGGTTGATGAGGCCCTCAGTGTAGGTTGGGAATTAGAAGAAGCAGAAGGAAAGATGGAGCGCAGCGAAAAGAGTAGAGCGGAGATTTTGTACAGTCAGCTCGGAAAGGAATGCGTTGTAGGTTGTGACCGTCGTTGGTTGCAAATGGCGCGAAATCTTTTGGAGCGAAATAACATAGCCGGGGACGAATTTTCAGAGGCTATCAGAAATCTTCTTGACAAGGGAAGAGGGAAATACCGCAACTTGTATTTGAAAGGCCCGTCTAATTGTGGAAAAACTTTTCTTCTAAATCCTCTTACAAGCATTTGCAACACATTTTGCAACTCGGCCAGCACAACCTTCGCATGGGTAGGTGCAGAAGAGGCGGAAGTTTTATTTCTAAATGATTTCAGATGGTCCGCCAACATCATCCCATGGCATGATTTGCTATTGCTATTGGAAGGCCATGAGGTTCACCTGCCAGCACCCAAGACCCATTACAGATGTGATTTTTCCTTGAAAGGGGATACGCCCATCTTTTGTACCGCCAAGGAGGAAATTTCCTTTGTCCGTGCTGGTGTGCTGGATGAAAGAGAGACTGAAATGATGCGTGTTCGTTGGCGAGTGTTTGCATTCAGCTCACAGATTACTGAGGCAGAACAACTGCAAGTTCCACCTTGTCCACGCTGTTTTGCTGAACTTGTCTATCCCCAGGCCTAAACTCTGCCTCTTGTTAATTGAATTATGCTTACATGTGAGTGTGTACCGACCACGGATCACCATCCTTTTTCTTCATTTTAGCGTTGTATTTGGTAAAAACTAGGACGTTCAATCGTACTAAACTATTGTAGTAGTTACTATGTGTAACCAGAAATAATAGAAATCACAACAGCGCCTTCCTTAGACTTATTTGCTACGGTACACCATGGTGATCCGTCATTGCTAAATAATTTTAGTAGACTGTAATTAATTTACCGACAACGGATCACCATGGTGTACCGTAGAAATTTTGAGGACAAAAAACTGCTAATTGCTTGAAAATCTCACTATAGTTAAGTTGTGTTCTAGTGCTTATTGTCAAGTACAAAAACAGGCAGATAAGACAGATTTAAAGTACTTTTGCAAGAAACGATCATGGTGTACCGTGATCACAAGGGTGATGTTGATTGTTTACACAAGCAATTTATACACGTCAATGGATTCCAGTCCTTTATCTCAGAAAAAGTACCGGTAAATATCAACTTTCTTTTGAAGAGCTATGCTTTAAATACATTATACAAAGTAAAACAAAGAGACAATTAATTGTTTAGTAAAACGTAGAGATACATCGTTGAAATTAGTAGTAGCAACGTTATTTAACGCGGGAAATGACAACAGCAACAAGCTTTTTTACATTTCCCACCGGTGTAACACTGTACTTACACACGCACACACAAAAAAAACATTACAGTTGTCCGCTATAGAGCTTTAAAATGAGTATTAACTAATACTTGATACGGCCACCCCTCTTTCTGCTGACACTGGTCATTCTTTTTGGTATAAAGTCTATCAACCTATTTACAGTTACTATCGGCAGGGTGAAAAACGTATCTATTACACGAGCTTTAAACTCTTCAAACGTTTCACGTCTTATTTTGCGATCCCTTGCTTGTTTTCGAAGGTGCCTATTAACAATAGCAAAAACGTTTTCGATAACATGTAAGTCTGCGCTTCGTGGTGGAAGTTTGATGACGGTGCTATTTACACGCTCAATTGCCGCTTTTGCTAATGCAGAATCTTGACAAGGATCTCCATCCTGCATCCAGAGGCGACTGACACCTTTTCCAGCCAACTCAAACAATCGATCAAAGTGTTCAGCAACGAATGTGGCGAAGTAGCTACCTGTCATGTGTTCATAAGGCTCACAGCAAATTACTCCCTTGTCATAGGATATAGCGACTATAAGCCTTAAGACTTTGCCCCCAGTTCCCTCCTTTCGACCCTTCGTAATGCATCCATGAGCAAGGCCCTCGCTTTTTTTTCTCCATACTCGTCCTTGAGGTGCGATAGCTTGATCAAAAGGATTTCTCTTATATGCGATGGATGTTCCGTCCAAGTAGAACGCAATTTCTTTTTTCCAAACATCCGTACTGAAGTTTCTCTGCATGAGTTTAGCAAAAGCCACTCTTTTCTTATGATCATCTTCGGTCATAAGTCCTTTCTTCCTTGTCTGCAAATAAAAACACCCTGCTGAATTTAGGTAACGTGTAACTGTCTTCGTTGAAACATCACTGTCTTTAATTCCGGCCTCCTCCATTAATCTTTTACAGGTGAAAGTCCCGTCTCTTTTTCGTAGGACCCTAAGACAGCGAATCAGGTGCCTTCTTTGTCGTTCACTTGAACTTACAGCCTCTTTTCGAGGAACTTCGTAAACGCGAGGGAGCGTTTCTATTTGCTTTGGAAATTCTTACAACACTTGCTGTTGAAATACCACATAAATCAGCAACTTTACGAACAGCAAGTTGTTTAACCCGGCTTAAGTAAAAAGCTCTTGCCCGTGTCACATTATCGATACAGTGTTTAAAGGCCATTACACTAGTGCAGCGCTTTTCTCTCGTAATTCTGTAAAATATTATTCCTTCTTAGCAACAAACCAACTCTTTATAGCAATTTTATAAGTAAAGAAACGTGCTTAAACTTCGTTTCATTGCGAAAGTCCCACAAAACAACCGTTACAGAGCACATTAGTAATGGTGCATTTTCTTATCTGAAATGCGTCATTCAACACTCAGACAACCTCGGTCATAAATAGTTGTAACACTTTCTTGAAAAGCACGTAACTCGCATCCAAGCTATTGATAACGCACTCCTCCTCCCTCCCTCCCTTCAATGTTGCGTTTGCCGTTCTAATGTTGCGTTTACTAGCAAGTTCTTGCATTGGAACCCATAAACATTAACGTTGAAAGGGGAGGAGGGAAAAATTTCCGTCGGTGTTACAACATTTGTGACTGAGACTGCAGGTGCTACACCTTTTTCTATGATGTTTCGTTGTTTTGACTAGAGATGCGGAAGAGAGAATGGTCCAGGATGAGCCGAGAGCACGACACTCAGGCTGAGGTTAAAAGCTGGAATGGGAAGTTACTGCAAAGAGGTTGAGAGCACAACGCAGAATTGAGTCAGATGGAGACGCTTTTTTGATTGCTTCTGCTTCAAAGGGAGCGAAGCGGGTGAGTAAGTAAGATACATTGTCGTTGCAAAAGTTTTGAAATCTGTCCTGGTTTTCCCATGCTTACAATCTTCCAGTGACTAAAAATAGACTTTTACTCGTATTTTCCTCTATCAAATGAAAATATCTGTAAAAAAGAACGAAAAGAAGAAAATTATGAAAGGATCTGATTATGTGATTACATTTGTTTTGCCCTACGAAGCTGAAGCTCTCCAAAGGCCATTTTCTCGGGCATGCAAGCAAGTCTTTTACATCAAAACCAATGGGCCATTTCCGAGTTGCTGTTTGTCTCGGTTTGCCTTGGTGTTCAGCTATTGTAAGGCAAATGAGTTTGATTTGCATAACAATTCGCAACTCATTTCCATTTGAGTGGTTGTGCACCAGAACTCGCTTTGAAACTGAGGTGTGCAGCAACTTTGAAATGGGCTATTGGTACGTAGGCAAAAGCAGAAATCCACGGCATGGTTACAAATGGTAGGGCAGAATTGATGAAGTGGAGTCTGTTAACAACTAATAAATAAATATCTAACGAAATGACTTGAAAAGATTCCAGATTAAAGGTGGAAAACTTGTTTTGCACTAAATGTCTCGGTGCTCCCTCCCTTGCCAAAAAAATGAACTAGAAAACCAAGGAGAAACTAATAGACATAAAAATTTAGAACAGCGAAAAACAATTTTATTTACGGCAAAATTAAAGAAATGTCTCGTCCTCGGACTATCATGAAAGCGTAGAGGATATATTCTCGTATTGGGAGGAGTTGCGAGAGAGATGCGACGTCAACAAAGAGTCCGTGAGGATGTTTAAACAAAGCGTCCCGAAAACTCATCAAATCACTCGCGACCACGCAGGGAATGAAAGGTAAGCAAATTCTGTTTATCTGATTGTCAGTAAAACGGATTTTGGCAAAGAAAGGTTGAGATTTTTTAGTTTTTATAGAACATTTCCTGTATTAAATATCGTGACCTCAAGCGGCCTCAAATCCTTAGGGGATTCTGCTTGTGGCAAAACTATAGGAGGATCGCGATACAAAGTCTAATTACCTTGTTACTCTCAATAAAAGCTGGCATTTCTGGGGGCAAATCCCTTTCGTCGTAAGTATCATGACCAAAATGTAAGGAAACTGTTTGAAATTCATAAGGAGGGGGATCTTCATATATAACGATGCTTTTTATCCCAGTCCTGGTCTCTGCCGTCGGCGTAGTTTCTTTTAATTCTTGTGGTGGACGAGCTCTGAGGATGCAAAAATGTATTGTCCTAAAAAAACAAGCATACCAGAGAAAGCTTGGGTATACTTCACAGGGCTGGCGCAGTGATGAGAGCATGCAGTAGCACACCTTTCACCGACGTGGCTCGGGTTCGTTTCCCTTACTTACTCATTGTCAGATGTGGGTTGTGTTTGTTGGTTCTCTTATCTGCTCCGAGAAACTTTTCCCCGGGTACTCCAGTTTTCTTATATCCTCAAATACCAATGTTTGACTTAATCTAAGTTAAGGACGTTTGCACTAATTGTTTGTGCGTAACGTTACTGCGCAAGTAACGCGACTGTAATATGTCACGCATTACTTCGACCATTAGTGAAGTTGAGGTTTTAAAACCTTTGCAAAAACCGTGGACGATAAGTCTTGCACAGCGTTAGATCAGAGAAGATCGTGATCAGTCAAAATTGATTTAAAATATTTATGAAAGTCAAGTAGACTACTGCACGACTGATATTCGCGAGGATTTATCAGTCGTGCACTAGTCTACTTGACTTTCACACAGATTTTCAAGCATCAGTTAAAATAACATGGCGACAAAAACCCCGAGGAAAAAATTCCAGGCCGGCAAAAGAATGGCACATCTATTTCCGAATCATCATGAAACTTCAAAGAGAAGTGAGCGGGAGGATGGAAAAGCTCTGGAAAAGGTAGCTGATCGAGTAGACTAGTGGCTGAAAGCCTGGAAAACTCGAGGACGAACCATTGCGTAAATTTAATGGGGCTGTTTCTTTTAATGTTTTTATTACCCTTCGAACTTAAGTTCAAAGTGAATGTATGTTTTTTAAGTCTTTTCCTTTACTTTCGTGAAAATTGAGCAGTATTTTCGTCCTCGTCCGCTTGAATATTGCGGACCTGCGTGGAAACAATCGGCGATTGAATTTCAGAAAAAAACACACTCCAGAGGATGAGCATGACGGCAATGGAGAGATATTATACAAAACACCAACCAAATGAAGATGACTCTTGCTTAAAACTTCGTTGCTATGCTCGAGAAAGGTTTTTTTTTTTGTTAAAAACCTTTCATCTCTTCAACGATCGATCCTCTCTTGGGTTCCAGTCCTTGCCCGACAGGTCACGCAAAAGCGTGACAAACGAACTTTTCCAAGAGCTTTGCAAAATCACATCGATTTTACTCGTTCAGATCATCGGTGACCCCTATTTTTTTGATCATGAATCACTTACTTTACTTGCTATCTACAAAATATGATGAAATGAAAAAATTCTCACCGTAAGAAGTTATCTTTTTTTAACATTTTCCTTCCTCGTGCCATCGAATTCCGGTAGTGGTTGCAACGGATAGAGCTTACGAAAACGCTCGTCGAGGATGAGCTCTACTGTTTACCTCATCCCTAGCGGCATACAATTATCTAAAAATCTCACTCCTAAAACCCTATGCACGGAAACTTTCACTCCAACAGTTTACTTTTATGATTTTCGATGAATGAGCAGGTGAGTCTATATCTCGCTATTATGACCGATTTCTCGAAATTAAGGCATTTTTTCACTGCCATTTTCTCCGAAACAAAGTCGGTGACCCCCATTTTTTTTTTCATTTTTGGAGTAAGTACTTTATGACCTAACTCTAGGCGAGAAATGAAGAAAATCTCACCGTAGGAAGATTTTGGCGCGAACGTCCTTAAATTGATTTCATTCCTATTTTCAGTGACCCCAATATTAGTTCCCCGGTGCTTGAATGCTTGACACTTAAACAAAGTTCGTCATCATTGCCAGCACAAAGGCATAACTTTGTCGTCAATTGTGAAAAGTTTGGGCAAGCCGGAGTTTATAATTATATAATTAGCTCGCACAAATTTATTAGATGCTCGGCCAGACGAGGCATTGAATGACGTTGATCAGAATGCAATAGCTCACGTTGGACATATTTGTAGTTTTCATGCACCACCTATTTATTTGTTAGTATACGTCTGCAAATGAAGATTGACTTTATAAAAAGAATTGATATGCAAGAAAATAACCAATAGGTCGAATTAATTTGTTTCATTGCTTATTTGTTTTTGACAAGTCAATGTTTAACGTATTAGCCTGCAAGTGGAACATATTTTTCTTTTAAGTCTTTTAGTTACCACGTAATAAAGTTGCTGGCTTGTCTCGTATCAGGACACAACAACGTAAAAACCAAACCGCAAAGAGATAGCGATAACATAAGTGAAATAATAGGTCCGCAATGCGTACTTGGGGTCTTATGCTTAGTTTAACTCCATTCAGCCCACCATGCGTCCATGCGTGATTGGTTGAAAATTTCCATAACAATGCAGCAGTTAAATGGGTTCAGAATTTTACATCGATGACTTGCCGCTAGTCTTTCTCTTTTTGCCATTTGCACAGTTTAGACAACTTTTGGTGCACACTACATCATCTCTATCAGCTATTTACTAGTAACAGAAGCACTAGAATGGCTAAGGATTTGGATGGTTAGGATTTGCTTATGGAAGGTGTCTACCGTAGGACGGCAGGATTGTTGTCACTTTGCTTGGGACTGAAGTGCAAACGAGGGAAAATGTTACACAAAAACATTATTTCTGACAATGTTTCGATCCCTTTTTGCCCTCTTTAAGAAACATCGGAAGTACAGAAAAGTTTCGTCCTTTGCGCGGCCAATAATCTTAAGTTCACATAGCGAACGACAAAATAATATTCCAGGACTCAAGGCTGAATGATCATGAAAGTGTAATCAGGGGGCACCCAACGTCAATTTTCGAAAAAGATCTGTTCGGAAGACGATTTGAGATCTCGAATTTTCGGAAAAATTGTTGTAAAATTCCTTGCTTGCCTGCCTCTCCTAGGATTTTCGAAGATCTGAAAAATGGTATAATTGCCCATTTTTAACGGATTTTTACCCTAAGAAGGTCACCTAGAATTTTCGGGAGACTTTTTTCTGGCTAAAAGTTTCGAAAAGGTAAGTTTTGATTGCTATAATTTTCGGATCACTAGACTTTCAGCTAGGAAATCCGAACAGATGGAAGCTTTTAGGGGATAAAATAATGCCTATATCTACCGTTTAAATAACAAAATACGTTTAACAATGCTATGTTTAAGTGGTTTTGAACTATATTCTCGTTGGGTGCCCCTGGTGTAATCATCACGTTAAGATACTGCGATGTTGCTCAAAAAGATGGCAACTAATAAAATGGGAAATAATCCTTTCAGAGACAGTCGGTAATACCTTTACCCATCTAAAGAACGGAAACATGCAACACTTCCAAGGGTGGTTTTTTTATTATAACCTACAGATAAATAATATTCCAAGCTTAAGAACATGATTAATTATCAATACTGAATTTCTCGAAGAAAAGATACGCGAATGTAGCATTTTATGCTCATTATTAGGGATAGCCAGCCAAGATAAAACCTCTTTCCAGGTTCAAGACCTCGAATGATTTACAGTAACACATTAAATGCTTAAGGAATTCCTCTTCAGTGTTACAAAAGAAACGATAGCGATTCTGAAATTTAAATTTCTAAGTTTGCTATTTCTATAAAACATATGGATCGGCAATT
>NW_027179750.1:127500-150000 GCF_036669935.1 Montipora foliosa
TGCCTCTTTTGGCAGCTCGCTCTGTAATTCTTGCCCACGCAAATAAGCAATAAAAGAAAGAAATAATCTGAAAGAAATGAATAAATTCAGAGTGCATTCATCTGTGAAAATTCCTTATTAGCTGCTGTCCGCTTACTATTAATTTTTCTACTGTACTCCAAACCACGTATAGCTCCTTTGATAATGAAACGGGCCTCAGTTCTCGGATGGAAAAATAAACACTTCTTACGTTCAAAAGGCTACCTTAACGAGAAAAAGGACTCTGTGTTGTGTTGATTTTTTAATATTGTTAAATTTTAATGCAAAGGAAGTCAGGTCTGTTTAGAGAAATATGCATCACAGTTGTATAGCTTGATGACAAGTTGTCATGATATGGTCTAAAGTACTTGTTTGTTTTACTCTTGCGTTAATCTTTTTTTAGACCAAAATCCAACTAGATGCTCGGCTTTTCGAGACCAAACCTTCTACAATTCAAGACTGAAAATTAAAGTACATTGTTAACTTAATCAGTAAAGTTGATTTTTAATCACAACGTATTCGGTAAATCAAAGACAAAGTTGCTCAGGTTCTGGATTGCTGCTCCATTTTCAAGTTTACGAAGAAAAGAGTTTGCCCCATCAAATTATTTACAACTTAGTACAATTTTAGCGGAAAGCTATGAACTCTTTAGATTCTGCGATGTTTCGGATATCTTTCAGTGGCAAAGGGCCCTGTTCTCACCCCACACCTTTTCAACGAAGATTTTCAACGCCGCACCTTTTTAGGATGACGGCGCGGTGACTAGAGAGCAGAAAAATGATTGAGGGGTACTTCTTACTCCTCCAAGCAAATTTTCGCCTGATTTGCTTTTATGTTTCTGGCATGGACCCAATGTTTGATGAACCGTATTAAATTGTCGAATTAGAGTAAGGTCAAAATTCCTTCTCAGGAAAATTATGGAAGATGTTGCTGCTAACTCTAGCACGCAAACATGATATCAAACATCCTCAGCTTTGAATTCAAGCGCCAATCATGATCATTCGTAAGAGGGGTCAGTCTCGAAAGACTGTGCATTTATTTGATTGAGAGTAAATACTTAATAGAAGTGATACCCACTGCACTGAAAGGCAGGGTTAGAAGAAATTTATGAGATATTTCAAACCTCTCGTAGCTCTCGAGATTTTTATATAAAACTAACATAAACTAAGAAATAAATAAAGCACGAAAACAATACTTTGAACAAGCCATCAGCTACGTGTACGAAGGCTGGTATTTTTAATTTCGTTCATTTGCCACAGGATGAATTGAAGAATTTGTAAACAGTTTTCTCAGCAAGAGAATTGCTTAGTTCTTGATATGTCCAGAAATGCAGGGAATTAGACATATGAAGGTTTTAATAAGCGTCAGGAAGTGTTTACTTGCTCTTCTTCTCAAGTTAGTGTCTGAGAATAGATGGTTTGCCAATCTCTAGAGGACACAGATAAACATCCCCCCCCCCCCCCACCCCTCGGGCAAACCGCGGGCATTTGACCATCTTTTGTGCCCGGGGAGTGGGGAAAATTGAACCGAAAGTGTCAGGTTTCAAATCAATTTTTTTTTCCGGGTGCTGAAGTCGCTAACATCTTTAAAACACGTGTTTGGACGAGATGGAATAGTTTAAAGGAAGAGATATAGCATTTGTAAGCGATTGCGTTACAAAAAAGGTCTTTAAAGTCTTAATTAAAGACGACAGCAGCCGACGACGATTGTTCTTTAGTAGGGTATGACAGACAAATCCGACGATAGGGTAGGGCATTTGAACACCATGTTGGCCCGAGGGGGAGGGAATTTGAACGATCCAATCTTCAAAAAATCAAATGCACGGGCTTTGCCGGGGGAGGGGGTGGGGATGTTGAAGTTTCGAGTTGATCGGCGCATAACACTGCAGCTTATGGAAACTCGATTTTGACAGGCATCGCGAAGTGTCCCTTTTTAGTTTAAACCTACCCTCCTTTTAAAAGCAACGCAAAGGGTCATTATCGTTTTTTCAAGTTGAATCCAGATGTAAAGTTGGAGTGACGGCGTGAAGTAGAAGTCCAAAGTAAAGACACACTTCGTGACATGTGGTGTTAATTTCTGGTTATATCTACTGATCTCGGCTCACAGTTTAGCGCTTTCCATTACTGTTTGGATTTCCATAGAACCGCGTCAACTCCTTGTTGATAATTTGTGCCATGATAAATGCCTACGTTGATCTCCAGTTTGGGGTGAAATTAAAACAAAGTCAAGTCGTTTTAATTCAACCCCCGCAGAGTTGAGATTACGGTAGTGAGGAACTACTGTAACAGTACTATGTTCATTAGGTGTTTCATCTTCTGCATCGTATATCATGTTGGCATGGAAAGACATATACAAATATGTTGAGCACCAATAACAAACCGGCCTCTGACTTTTATTGTGATCCCTAATTCTTACAATTGCTATTGCGCAATTGCATTTAGGCTAAAACTATTACATGTTGCTGTGCTCAATGATTTCGAGATATTGATCTGTTTGAGAACAAACGAGCTTTCGAAGCCGAAACTTGGGGCAGAAATAACTCTTCCTTCTCAAAAAAAAAATGTTCTGCTACTCTTCGAAACTAGGAGTTTACCTCTTTGTTTGTCTTTGTCTGCTGATGGTCTTGAAAACCAGCGCAGGAAAGACTAAGTTGAGAAATATAACACAATTGAAGAAGGAGGTCTGTTTTCAAAAAACTAGGTAGCTTTCGCCCAAACGACCCCCAATGAGTTGACCTATCCAACAGCAATCGCCGCGTGCTACATAATAGCAATTAAGGATTTCCCTGTCCCTTAGTTTTCAAATAAAAATGGTGACCAATTTTTCATTTCGTACGGTAAGGAGAAATAATAGTTTTTTACAGCGAAGACCACTATGTGCAACTTTCACCAATTATTGCATAAGAAAAGCTTAAGATTTTGGCGCTGATTAGAATTGAAAAAAGTTCAATAGCATTTCTTGTCGTAACTTACAGCAGGAACAATAAGGGGTTCTATATTTAAACTTTAGTTTGTTAGAAGCGAATACTGAGAAACAAAGCTATGTGGCTTGACACATCATTTTCTCGGATATTCGTTTGTGCTGGAAAATGTTGAAAAGACCTAACAAAAAAAAAATAATAATAAAGTTTTTGGAATCTCGGGGCCATAAACCGACAGTGTTGTTCACAAAGGAATCTCTTTGATCACAATAACTTACCGATTCATTTGTCGAAACGCTCCCTTAATTTCAAACAGATAGTCTTCTATGGAACAAAAGATCCTCGTCAACTTTGACAAATGCTTCACTAAATGAGACAATGACCTAAGCAACTAAGCGTTCACTGTTGTTTATAATAGTTATTTTGGACATCCTGAATGAATGATATCTACACAAAAGACAAACTATAAATGAAATAAAGAAAATCACTTTCCCTTTTGGTCTTAATTAACGTAACAATTGCAGAAAATAACAGTAAAATTTGATCCTGAAAACTCTGCCTCACAGAATATGGATAATTAACCAGAATCAAGAAATCGACTTGAAAACGATAATATTTTGTGCAATCCGATTATCCGTAGTTTCAATGTTGCTAGCGTAAAATAGGGAAGTCTTCGCGAGTAGAATATCGAGCCCAAAATTTTCGAGCCCAAGCTTTTCGGACGTTCAAAAGTTTCTTTCCCCAAAGCAATTGTTTAACCTGTTTCAATCTTGCCCTTTTTTGTCTAATCACAACACTTCAAAAATCCCTGCTTCGTCGGGGTTGAAAAAAAGAAAGCTTCTTACTGAAAGGAATTTTTATAAAGAGAGAAATTGCTCGTTTTTCATAAAAATCCTAGCGACAAGGCTAGGCTGATATTCTCCTTCTTAAGGTTATCAAGTCACAGATATTGGCTGAAAGTAATCGAATCTGGCATTCAGTGGGGCTTGCTATAAATTGGTCGTAAAGACTAATAAGTAATCTTAAACAAGAGATATTAGGTTAAGGATCCAGCAGCGATACATTGGATGAAGGGGAGAATTAATTACTTCATTGTATAAAGTTGTAAGCGGTGATGTGAACTGATATCTTACAAATGGCGCACGGATGCATGTACAGTTTTTAAATAGTTCGGCTTCATCACACGATTAGTCAAACTTGCTTCGATTTCCAACTATTTTTGCAGTATGCTTGATTACTTGCTGCTTTGTACAAAAATAAGCAAATGGCTCATAGCACCAAAGACCATTTAGTTCCATTTAGCGTATTTCTTTTCTTTGAAGTATGTTTCAATTGAAAAGAAAAAAAAAATACTAGTGAGCAACGAGTCATATGGAAAAACATAATTCGCCCCTTAGTGATAACGTTTCAAATTGTGGCTGATGCAGCCAGCTGTTTAAGAAAGCGCATCGTCGCTGTTGTATTCTTTAGGAAAACCAACATGCTCGCCCTGACGTCACGTGACAACACTCTATACATTTTCTGCATCTTAACCTGTTACAACGTCAATCATTTTCAAGAATGCAACGTATATGCTGTGTTTCTGTGTTTCTACCTTAGCAATGAAAAAGAAAAAGGGTCACCACTCCGGATCCGGTGCCAGTGGCAGTGGTAAAGGAGGCGGTGAAAGTGGTGACCCTGACAGTGGTAGTGGTGAAAGTGGGAAAAGCAAAGACAGCGGAAGTGGTGAAAGCGGTGGTGCCTACGATGGTCCGAACCATTCCGGCGACGATGACGCCAGTGGAAGCGGCGGTGACGACGATAACGTTGGTAATGATAGTCAAGAAGATCGCACAAATTTTTCAAAAAATAAAATAAAAAATAACGTTGATAAAGAACTGAACTGATCTCCTTTGGTTTCTGTTGTGTGATTACCTTTTTTTTTTTAAATTGGATAAACAGACACTTGCTCCGACAACCCATGCTCAAACGGTGCTTCATATCAAAATGTAAATGGAAGTTACGTCTGCGAGTGTCTTCCTCGATTCACCGGACGAAACTGTAAAGGTACGTTTTGAGTATGTTTCTTTGTAGAAACCTATTTGCAATTTTTCTTTTATTGATCCTTTAAAACCATTTCGTTACTTTCAGGGAATTGGTAGATATGCAGTAGTTTATATAATAAGTTCAATAACGCAAGCATTTTCATTGGTTTTCGTCACGTACGATCAATAAGAGGACAAAAGCATAGCTGACGTGATCATCAAAAACTTTTATTAGTTAATTAATATATAAAACAAATAGATCCCATGTCGTCGTGCGTCTGTTCAGTAATATATTACAGATTAAGTTAAAATGTGGTAAGAACACAAGAGTATCGCCTAGTGTGTCAATAATGTTCTTACCACAGCTCTACTACAGACGTACAGCAACATGGAATCTATTTGTTAAATACGCAATAGTTGTAGTCAGATTCCGCACCCCATTACTTGGGCAACAAAAAGGGTATTTATAAAAGGATTAACAAGAGATATTATTAAACATTTCCATTTTGCACTGTTAAGGTGTGGATTACTGTGCTGATAAGCCCTGCAAAAACAATGGGACTTGCTCGAACCTCCAGAACAACTACACGTGTGATTGCATAGGCCAATTTGGAGGATCACATTGTGAAGGTTTGATTGACATTCCGCTTTAATCAGTTTCAAAAAAAGAATTATCGATGAGATGATATATGAGATGGATTATATATGAACTGCGGATATGAAATCAAGTGACGCTATGATCCTCGCCATTGTGAACGCAATTTTTGCAATTGCAATCGTTCAAACAACGAGGAGATTTATTACTGGGTTGCCTATGGCAAACCTAGTCGAGGTCTGCGTTTAGTTTGTTTGTTTTCTTTTTTTCTTTTTTTTCTTTTTTCTTTTTTCTTTTTATTTTTATTTTTTCCGTGTCGGTAAAAGTCTTGCCTGTCACTCCCCTGGTAAGTGGAGTCTTTGTGCATAGAGCCTTCTGCGCGTATTTTCTTAGGATCGAGAGGGTAGTAGAACTACGTAGATTTCTCTGGTGGACACAGTAGAATCATTAACTTAGCCTGCAATGGCGTCGAAAGTCATGTAACGCGAATGGCGTTTTAGTAGATCCTTAAACAAAATATACCCTTATGGAGCTCAATAATGGAAAGTCAGTTGGATAAACTAGGCAGGAATCTCAAAAGCGACCAGCACTGGACTTCGACAACAATCTATCGCCCGTCGAAACGAAATCAAAGTGAGCTGTATTTATCTGAAGTACATGGTAATTTGACACGATTGAGTTTCTTGTCTTCATGCACGCAATGAAATAGGAAGAGGTTTTCGCCTCTAAGAGCAAATATGTTGTTTGTTTCAATAAATTTTTCGCTGGGAAAGGATTCTGTGGTATTTTCTACCTTTGTGAATTATAATATCATGTTGTGTATTGCATTTTCGAGCTTAAGGTTGAAATGTGATATTGGAGAAGTTTTTTAGTATTGCTCTGTAAGCAGGAAGGGTTCACAGGCCTGTTGGAAGCGTGCGTGAGTTTCAACAAAATGAGCCCCAAAATCAGTGAAAACTTGTGACGCAGATGAATAATAAAGTAGCTGCCATTTCCAAAATGATGGAATTACCTGGTGATAAATAACGTCGTACGCGTCTTGGAGAGTAAATTTTGACTTTGCATAAACAAGAGTTAGGCGATTGTGATCTTTGTTTTGACTTCGCTCATTTCATTGTCAAACTTTATAACACTTGAAAGAAAAAGAAACTTACAAACACCCGGTATCTTGCCATCATTTCACACAGATGGTTCACTGTTTGGCGAGTAAACATGCCGCGGTAACTTAATCACGGCGCCCGCTGAATTCCGGCCATGTCACTTTCGATTTTGCAATTTACTTGAACGTAGCAAAAATCTCCCAAAATGTTTGTCACTGATCGTAACTTTTTATATTCTATATTCACGGTTCAAAATTAATGTTGTTTTCATGTCGTAAATATTTTATTCTCGATCGACCGTCCGGGAAACTTCCTTCTGGTCTTTCTGAAAACTGTGTATCAATAGTTATTTGCTTTTTCATTAATATTTGTTTTGCATAAAGCAAGCTAACAAAATCTGTACCTTGCTGAGTTCGCATTTGTTAGCGTTAATAGTATTTTCGGTCAGATGTTTCTGTTTTTTATGAGGGGTTTATTGTTTTGGTCTCTCATCCTAACACTAACTCCGCGAAACAGGGCTTAACTTCAGTGAAGTTTATTATTACAAAGCTGTCAGATGCTCAGAGGGCACACTTGTGGTGAAAAGAAGTTGTGAGGGAACTTGAAAATTATCAACATGTCAGCCCAGAAGCCAATGTTTCTCGCTTCTCTTTTATTTGTTATTCTTCAGAGACTGGAATGCTGTATTTCAATACCTCACAATTCAGTGCCTTCTGATTTTCTGTAGCACGTACCACAGGCAACCCAGTGTATGCTTCACAGAAGCATCTCGTTTAGATGATGTTTTTAGATCTGTGCTTCCCTTTAATTTCTTTCCTCGATCCCTGGATCTCAAATCCTTGTTTCGACTTCTTTCCTTTTAGTGTAGCTAAAAAGTAGCTTTATTTATCCTTAACACGAAACACTGATGAAAAGAGGGGGGTAAGATGAGCGCACCGTCGGCTTACTGGGAGAATACACTCGCTCTTGAGGGTAAAGGAACTACCGACGTCAAATAATTAAGGTGTACCTTTACCTTTACCAAGTATGTCGATGGCACGACCATCGCCGAAGCAGTCAACAAGAAAGAGTCAAGCAAATTGCACGACACCGTTGACGACTTAGCTAGGCAGGTCGCTACCTACAATTTTCAGTCAAACGAAACTAATGTAAAGAACTGCGTATTAGTTTCAGTCGTTCCCGATGCGATCCTTGATCCCATTTTGATTAATGATAAGGAATTAAAATGTGTAGATAACGTCCAAATTCTTGGCCCACGCATATTTTCCGAGAGGTGATTGGTACTTCAAGCGGTCCGGATTTCCTATCTCTGTCCACGGGCGCGGTAACGCTCGGAGAGTCCCGGCCTTTAATTTTCATTTTTTGACACCGAATCCGTTTACATACAGAAGTTTCTTTTTATTAGACAAGAGGTTTGGAAATATAATTCAAATAAAATTATTTCTCTTTGATACGTTCAGTTTGTAAGTCACTTTAATACTACATTCGCTATAAAAGCGATGCGAATCAGCAGTTAAAAAAGTGATTTCAGAGAGGAAAGGAAAGAGATGAAAAAAATAAATTATTATTTACCAGCTAAGGGTCGGTCCGTATAGCGAAAAACTGTGACCTCGGTATTGAAAAAGCTGACCTTGGCCTGCGGCCTCGGGCAGCATTTTCAAGACCTCGGTCACAGTTTTTCGCTATACGGACCTCCCAGCTGGCAAATAACATATATATCTGATATTATCAAGAAGATTAATTCTCGTCTGTCTTTTTTTAAGCCAACTAAAGCGCTCCGGCGTGAAAAGAAAAGAACTGCTGCTCTTTTATCTAACATGCATAAGACCCGTTCCTGAATACGCTTGTCCCTTATAACATGATAGTCTCCCACAGTATTCTGCCTTCAGACATAAAAGGTGCCAGAAGCGCGCTTTGCACATTATTTTTCCGCAATGCTTACACCAGGAGGTGCTTGGGAAGGTAGGAATTTTCGACCGTTGTATGAGCGCCGCGAGAACACTGTAGTAAAGCTTTTCAAGGAAGTGTGTAATGATCCAAACCACAAACTCTAGCATTTGCTCCCGCCTCCCAACCAATGTAACATAAACCTCAGAAGAAAGAGCAGCTTTTCAGTCCAGAAACTGAACACAGAGAAACTAAGGAACTATTTTATAGTTAAGAATGCAATTAAGAGCAAGTTTTTTTTTTTCCTACAGTGTATGGAAAACCATTATATGTAAAAAAAAATGGAACAATGAATATCTTTTTCCGCAACAAAATCTCTTAAGTTCTTCTCAATATCTAATAGTATTTTTAACTTCATTGTATATTATTCCTTGTAAGTTCTGAACGTAATTCAGCCTACAGGCTGCAATGTTTTTAACTAAAAGACTATCTTTCTTACCTTTAACTGATAAAGAGGTGTTCCTTATTCTTTCAACAGTAACTGACTGTTTGTTTTAGATCGGCCACATAACTGGATCAACACAACAATGTTTATCTGGCCAAGTTTGCTAGCAAAATCACCGTGGCCTTTGCTTAAAGGGGCCGCTGTCATGCTAAATGGGCCCTTAAGCTGGCGATCACATGGTACAAAAACCGCCCTACTGGAGGGCAAATTGCGCACTGGGACATCTAAAACAAAGCAACTTAAGTTAAATTTTCTTCGTTTTAGATGTCTCAGTGCGCAACTTGCTCTTCAGTATGGCGGTTTCTGTACCGAACACTGGAAAAAAAAAATCAAAATTTGTACTTTTGCTCACACGTACATCATTCCTGGCAACTGACTGAGAAGATCAATTGACAATGTATAAAATATTTTTGTGGCGAAAAGAGCTACAAATAGATGTATTTAGTTTTTGGCGACTTTCTGAAGACAACTTCTCCAAACTTGAAAGTGCTGGACGGTGTTTTTTAAGTGTCAACCATTTCCACCCTCTCCATCCTTAGCTGCAAACAACAAAGTATAACTCCAATGCACTTCAGTGGTCATTGGCGAAAAAACTATACCATTATTCCTTGGTCTTCATTGGTTGTGATCACACTTGAGAGAAACACATATAACTCTGGTGTTGACGCTACACGCGTGTCAACTCTCTGGTGTTTTGAATCACTTGGTGAACACTGAAAAATAGAAGTTGTTATACACCTAGACTTTCACTCAACAAAACGAGCACAGTGATTGATTGATTCTTGGTCACGTGCACCCGATGAAATTCAAATGTATACAATTCTGCAGTTGTTGCCTGCTTTGGATGTTTTGCTGCGATTGTTGAACGAAAAGTCTAAATATATAACAAAGCACTTAATATGGTCCCTCGGGACTTCGTTTCGTGAGACATCAGGACTCTCGGGAAAACAAAACTAACTGTTACCCTCGGGACCATACATTAAGAGTGCGTACTTTTGACCCTATTCCGGAATAAGAATACGTGGAGTGATGATTTAAAACGGTATGTGTGGCGTTTTGAAGCAACAAGGATAATACATATTCTTTAAAATATCACTTTAGCAGGTGTTTGACAATTTTAATGTGAATCTCCGTAAAAGCGAAGGATTTCTAACTTCTATTCCAAATATTCCTATTCCGGAATACGGTCAATTGAACGCACGCTAAGTCTATAGTGATTTGACACCAGTAGTTAACTCCCTAATGAGACTCGTAACCAGTGATGGAAAGACGTCTTTCAGTGTTTTGAATTTTGACGAGAATAGCGAGACATTATCCCTTTAACTTGTTGATCTTAAAGCTATCATATTTTTTTTATTTTTAGAGGTGGATCATTGTTTTTACAATCCATGCAAAAATAACGGAACTTGTACAAGTCGCCCAGATAACTACACCTGCGATTGCTGGGGACCTTATGACGGACTTAACTGTGAAGGTAATCAGGTTACCTTCACCTTGATCTCATTTCTCAACTTTCTTCTTTTAGAAATAAAAAGGTCTTATCCTTTATTGTATATTTGGCCCCAAAAAAATTGCTTAAAAAGCCTTGAAAGATACTCTCCTCTAGTACTGTTGGTCTCGACTGTCAGCAAACAACATGGACTTAACTGTGAACGAGGTAAGATTTGTTTACAGTTTTCTACTTAGGTTTTCTCTTCCTTCGGCCATTGGTTTTCAGATAGGGAAGCGCAGCACATATTTGCCCTCCTTGAGTTCCTTATGGTGCAAAACATTGTCTTTGACGATTGCATAAGATCAGAACTGGACCGTGGTTGGGTTTAGTTTCCTGAGACATGCAGCTGTGAAGAGGTTTCCACTGCAGGCTCACTTTTACACTAAAAATTATGAAAATGAAGATGACGATAATAGCAGGCTGAGTTAAGAATGACAACGATCAGTAACAATGATGATGACATCACCTAGATAAACTCATGTTCTTTGTTTAGTAGAACTGGATGCATGATTCAGCAATCCCTGCCAGAACAACGGCACATGCACCGGCAATATGGGTGACTACAGTTGTGAGTGTGAAAAAAGATTTGCACTTCCCACTCCTTTTATACGTAAACTCGGCAAAAACTGGTTCAATGTCCATTTAATTGAAGAGGTAATCAAGTTACAAAGTGTCTCTTCAAAATTAAACGCCGTCAACCCGGCGTCAGTCTCTTCTTAGGTTAGGGATATTTTAACATTTTGTGAGTAGTTGAGGAGTAAAGAGGGGCACACTACTGACATTTCCGGAAGCAAGTGAAGTTGAAGTTGAGGCGAACCTTCGTGACATCATTCACTGTATGCTGCATATCAATATCTCGAAACTCTGGGCCAATTTAAATATCATGCGGTGCATCAATTAATCTCCAAAGAAAAACAAATAAGAGAAGGATGGTCAAGTCTTACGTTTCATAGAAAATGTAACTAGTTCAGTTACGGGTTCACTCTTTATTCTTTTCCATAAAAAAAGAAGATGGGACAGTACTGTATAACGTAATCAATTTACAATGCTAAAAACAAACAAAGGAACAGGCAATTCGAAACCTACAAATGTAACTCTAATCCTATCATTTCATAGTTATTCAATAGTTCAGTGTGACGTAATGATGGTGTGAGAACAAGCCAGTAGCTATACTCGGACTGAAGCATTTTTAAGGAGCATCCATTCATTCATCCAGACGTTGAAGCAAAAAAAGGACTCACAAATTCATCACGCGGATGATGGCGTACATTGGGTAACTTTTACACTAACTTTCTCCTAGAATTGGATCCATGCATCAGTAACCCATGCCTGAACAACGGTACATGTTCTGGGAATCTAAGTAAGTACAATTGTCAATGTTCCTCTGGATTTCACGGACATAACTGCGAAGGTTGGTACTTTTGTTGCCCACATGTCTGCCTAAAAGAAATTTTAACTAGGTGCAAAAGTAACGGTAATCAAGAAAGAGCAAGGTTGCAGAAACAAACGGAATAGTCCTTTTTCATAATGGCGGACAAATAACCACCCTTTTAGAATGTACTAAAATAGCCAGGTGATCTGGTTTACCTAGTTAAAGATGTGGATTTTCCGTTGACTGTTTTTGGGCCAAGGTAAATTTGTATTCATTATTGTTGTGACTGTCATATTCGTCAATGTTAGTGAAGAGGCTCGTACCACGGACTCATACACCATGCAGCATTGATGAAGATAACGATCACAATAATAACGGAGTTGGTGATGACGATAAATGATAATAATGATGTTGTAGATGAACTCAACTTGATGAGCTCTTGTTTCTTATTCAATAGAGTTGGATGTGTGCTTCAGCAACCCCTGCAAGAATAACGGGACATGTACAGAAAATCTGAATAACTACAGTTGCGAGTGTCCAAATGGATTTACGGGACAGAACTGTGAAGGTCTGTACCATACATCTTTCCCTTTAAACGATTAGGAGGCTCAATCCTTGACACCTTATTTTATCTGAGCATGCGCAAAAAAGGGATGAACACTGCATGTGTCATCTGTAAATTTGATATTTCAAAGAGCCTGCTCTGAACGAGTGGTTACAGATCTTAGCGCCTTTAACCATTCCTATATAAACAGACCGATGAAGGCTGACCGTTTCTGCCTTAATATTTCGATTCCAATCGATTAAAGCGTTCTGGTCATATTTTTATGTGCATGATGTGGAATCAACATTTTTGCTATTTGATTTATTTCATATTTCGAAAAAAGAGCATTTAATTGGAAAATCTCTCTTTCTTTTTTTCTTAAGTGGTAGACCATTGTTATAGTGGACCATGCTTAAACAAAGCATCATGTGTCAATTCCGTTCATGGATACCGGTGTGATTGTCTTGTGGGATTCCATGGGAACAATTGTCAAGGTAGATTTAAACTCACCTTTTTGGTATGTTCGTGTCACAAGGTCACCTAAAGTACGAACACAATGGTAGGTGGATACATCCAATGGCATTTGTCCTCAGATGTAAGGATAATTCCTTTTTAATCTTCAGAAGCATGAACCAATTGCCCTTTCGAAAATCAAAACTGTGTCAACAATAGTCCCTGGCAGCGAAACTGAATAAGCGTCATCTCCCAAGGCAGAAAGAAAATATGGAAACGCCGAGAAAACCAGAAATCATGATTATCTTCGCGCTTATTCCACCTGTTTAGGCTATCCAGGATTGTACATTTATTGCGAAAGGCGTTAAAATCGGGAAAGCGAGAAGAACCTAACTAGTCGAGTTTGACGTTCGACGAAACATGCGATCTTTATTCAAGTAAACATACTTGAACTATGTAGTAATTATTATTCTTTGTCTAGACTTGGATCCATGCTCCAGTACCCCCTGCCAAAACAACGGAACATGTTCCGGCAATCTAAGCAGCTACAGTTGTGAGTGTCCCAAAGGACTTCAGGGACAGAATTGTGAAGGTCTGTGAGGCCTTCGTCACTTTCAATCTCGCACGCATACTCGACAAACACAGTCAATCTCGTTACATCGATAAATCGTAACCCTTTACATAAGGAACAGTAGAAAGGAAGGGGTTTTTTTTCACTGAACATTATATGTAATCATTGTTAATATATGGAGATGCTTTATGCT
This sequence comes from Montipora foliosa, assembly GCF_036669935.1. Taxonomy (NCBI): domain Eukaryota; kingdom Metazoa; phylum Cnidaria; class Anthozoa; order Scleractinia; family Acroporidae; genus Montipora; species Montipora foliosa. The sequence goes on from NW_027179750.1 coordinate 141,175, forward strand.
TTTGTTCACTGTTTTGGCCACGACCATGCACAAACAACATCCTTTTTCTAAAAGACAGCCTACCTAAAATTCCATTAATTCATTCAAAACTCAGTTGTGAACCAAGGACAAAAGATTGTGCATGGTCACGGTCAAGTTAACACGAAACGCAATGTTACTGTTTTCTTATTTTCTAGAGTTTCATAACCAGTCCATCTATATGGATTATGATTTAGCCGAATGGCTCCGAGGAAAATTAAGGATTAATTTCAACAGTATTTTCGGAGTTTTCACTAAATTGCCCGAGTCACGAGTCCAAGCGACGAGTGCAATTTGGAGAAAAGGATGAATATACAAGTGAAATTAATCCTTAATTGCAAGAGGGCACATTGCGATTACATAGCTATCAAATAGAGGGCAACATTCTTGAGGGAAGCTCGTTCAATGCCGCGACAAATGACAATCAACTTAACTGACCAATCGGTTCAATGAGCACTCTAAGCTTGGAAATCACAACAAGCACGCTTTCATTTGGATACAGTTCAATTCAATAAGACGTTATTGTCGACAGAAATAGAGCTAAAAATGTATTTAATGATATGTGGACAAAAAATCGTTTAATCAGAGTCAGAATCGTGAAGAAATATTATTTTGTACCCACGCTTGCTCTGGCTAGGCATCTGTTAACCAATCAAGATCAGGTAATCATGCCCTCTTTATTACCAAAAGTGCCCTCGTGATTAAGAAAAAATTTCCTCCGTCTCAGCCAATCAGCATTTAATAACTTTGCCCAGTATGTGTATAATGACCATAATCAGATCGAATCTAAACAATATTTCCCTTTTTTTTCGTTCATTAACATTTTCCTTTCAATAACAAAGAGCAATAATGCACTGACGAACGAATGTTTCCTTGTGGTTGAAATCAAAATGAGAGACAATTGAACCTACTATGACTACTATGTATATGGTGAGAAATTTATAGAAAACCACATAAAAAATCCAATGGAAACAGGCTAAAAACTAAAGAATCAATCAAATCAAGAGATGAAAACAAAAACATCCAAAAGAAAACGAAAAAAAAAACAACAACAACCAGAAACGGACATTTTTTCAATTAATACACAATTCAATGAAAGTGTAAGTTTTGTCTTCGAATGCCTCTACTTGAACAGTCATTTTAATTTTAGTGGTAGACCATTGTCACAGTGGGCCATGCGTGAACAACGGATCATGCGTCAATTATGTCGATGAATACCAGTGTGACTGTTTAAGAGGATTTCAAGGAGTTAACTGTCAAGGTAAATGCACATATCGAGCTTTTGTATTTGAAAAATCGAAGAAATTCTCAGTATAGTTGTACTTGGGTTTTTGAAAACTGAACCGAGTTAGGTCACTATTATAACGATCTCTCCCGGAGAAACGGAATTGATAGCAGTCTTCAAATGGGCGGTAGGGAAAAGCAATGATATCGATCGATCGTGAGCCACTAACGAAATGCAACCTTGCGCTGTTAAAAGAACTTTATGGTGACCCATTCAGTTAAGTACACTTTTGTGCACCACCAGAGCGCGCATTTATTCATTTCAGGAAAAGAGCTGAATGCACCAATGAAAAGTGTCTGGTTTAGGGTCCACAGGGAGAAATTGTATCAAGCCTTTGTCGTCACAAAAGTTGAAAATATCACAGCAAATAATAGACGAAAATAAGCGAAAACTGAACAAATGGATCCCTATAACATAATTGTCCTTTTGGCATCATTTAAAGGGGCTATGTCACGTTATTTTAGGGTGTTTAGGGAAAATCTTTAGTTAATCTCGAGTTTAAATCTCGACGATGTTAATGTGGAATTCCTCTACTGATAAAATTATCGTAACATCACAAATAAGATGATTCTGAGAAAAAAAGACGACCTTTATCCAGTCGATTTACCTAAAACTTGAAAGACGTCAGGCCGACTTTATTCAAAATTACCGAAATGCAATCCGTTTCAATAATCTTGTCCATTTCTGTCAATCCATTCTTTTCTTTCCTTTTGTTGTATTTCTTTTACGCTGTTCAACAGTTTTAAGTGGTTATTGTAATGTTTTATTCTACATTTTGGACATTTTGGGTTTCATGAAATTTCATTGTTTTGCGTGACATAGCCACTTTAAGAAACAAAACGAATTGATATACTTGAATACCAGAGATACGTTTTTTAGTGGTGAACCATTCTCATAAGTCATGCTTGAACATGTGTCGACAGTCTTTGGGGTTTTCAAGGGGACAATTGCCAATGTAATTCCACACACTTTGACAACAGAAGTTATCATTAGTTTAATTGGGTGACCTAAGGTCGGATAAGGGATTTTCAAGACATTTGGACGATTTTCCCGTTAATCTTGTGGTTCTTCAACATGTGTACAATGTGTTTTCTTTTTTTTAATTCCACCAAACAGAACAATCGGTTGTTTCATATTATTGCTCTTGAGATTGAATAACGTCCATTGCCTCACTTTAATCAAGTTTAAGTTCAAGTTTATTGTAGAATTTCATTATATAATACATTTTTCAATCTGCACTGCTCGCAGGTAGCAATAGCTAGTCGAGGCGAGCAGTGATTAGATGTATATACAAGAGAGAACAAGTAGAGAAAGCTACGGTAATCAATTGTGTTTTACAAACGAACAGGTATACGAATACCTAGTGTACAGAGTATACAGTCAACTAAAATAAGAAAATATCATCTAAAATCAAACCAATACAAAGTGTAAATATGAAAAGCCAAAGTACTAATATATTTTTGTTATTAAGACAGATAAATCAATATAGTCATTTTCTTCTGAAAGTCTTTGGAGTAGGATATTGTGGATTTTAATTTTAAAATTGTTTTTGGATAGATGGCGAATTTCACAAGGTAACTTATTCCAAATAATCTAACAGACGTAGATCCCTGCACAAAATTTCCTTGCTCACATGGAGGAAACTGCAGTAGTGCTGGTAGTAATTACAGCTGTTCGTGTCCTGGCGGTTTTCAAGTTGTTAACTGTGAACAAGGTAACGTTTTTCTGTTCGGTGAATTAAAGGATATGATGATGATGATGATCATGATGATCAAGATGGGTATCATCATCGTCATCATCATCATCATTAACATTATAATAATCATCATCATCATCCTCATCATAGTCATCGTCATCGTCATCATTGTCATCATCATCATTAACATTATCATCAACATTGTCATCATCAGTGTCATCAACATTGTCATTATCACCGTCATAATCATCATCGTCAACATTATCCTCATCATTGTCGTCATCAGTCATCATCATCATCATCATCATCATAAAATCACCGTCAACACCGTAAACTCTTCAAGTTGTTGCTTTACCTTTATTGCATAAACTTTAAGCTTGTGTGCGAAACCAAGTAAGGTAGACTCACATTTTGACGAAGGCGTTCTTTCCAACGCAGTCACATAGAAGGATTCAAAGTATTTTGCATAGACTTCACTGCCTTGTGGTTTTACGACGTTTTCTACCTTGGTGCGCGTGGAACACTCGGTGATAGGAAAATGGAATGAAGGGCTAAAGAAAAAAAATGTTATCGTTCGCGTTTGAAAGAAAACGTTCAGTATATTGATGTGATATATTACATGCTATGAAAAACGGATGTGATCATTCATGGATGTATTTCAAGGAGGAGCATGCCAAGAGCAGTGAGAGTGAGAGCAGTAGAACGAATGGTCAGAGATTTTCACTAGGTATATATTTACTTCTCCTTTATTGACCGAGATTAATCCCCATATCAAGAGATATGTCCAGGTTTGACCCTAATTAGATGCACGCGGATTTCAATATCACTTGTGTCTCAGAATACAGACAATTTATGTCACAAGGTGTCCCCCAAATGCTGCTCTTTAAGTAAAGATTAACTGCTGCATTTACCCAAAGCTAAAAATAACGCTACCCTTTATCCTTACCTTATTGCTGAAAATAGGTAACAAATGCTTAGACTTAAAGGGACACTTTGTGTTGGATGTCAAAATTGGGCGTGCATCTAATTAGGGTCAAACCTGGACATAAGTGCATATCAACCTTTAACTTATAATATACTACTTCTTAATAATACTAATACTAATACTAATACTTCTTAATATACTATAATTCTTAGTAAACAGCAGATAGCGTTGGAGACGACTTATGTCCAGATTTGACCCTAATTAGATGCACGTCCAATTTTGACATCCAACACAAAGTGTCCCTTTAAGTGTAAGCATTTGCTACCTATTTTCAACAATAAGGTAAGGGTAAAGGTTAGCGTTATTTTTAGCTTTGGGTAAATGCAGCAGTTAATCTTCACTGAAAGAGCAGCATTTAGGGGACTCTTTGTGACATAAATTGTCTGTATTCTGACACACAAGTGATGTTGAAGTTGGTTAGAAGAGCAAGGGGACACTTCGTGACGCTTATTGAAATCCGCGTGCATCTAATTAGGGTCAAACCTGGACATATCGTGTGGAGACGCGCTCTGATTGGCTACTCAAACTCCCAATACCTTTGCTATTCACTTCCTAGCAACTTGCCCGGATTTTGCGTCCGAAAATACTGTAATCATCGCAGGAATAAATTACTTAAAATCATCTTTTTGTCCCGTATTATCTTACTGTTTTAGTACGTCCTAAGGCACTCAGGAAATCACCACTTGCCACCTATATTTCGGTGAACTGTTGTTAATTAACAAAAGGAATCATGATTTTGTTGTTTCATTCTAGCAATTGACTCTTGTCTGAGTGATCCTTGCTATAACGGCAGCTGTAATAATACAGAAAATGGATACGAATGCCTCTGTCATACTGGATACGCGGGGACACACTGTAACGAAAGTTTCCAAGGTACTATAGCTTCATAATTAGCTGTAAAGTACAATTGGTCCTGACAGGACCAACTTCTATGGTTTTAGGCAGAAACTGAGGTGCTAACCGAAAGTTTGGTTGCGTATCAATTCAGCGGATATGAATACATTGGCCACAGTAGGGAGATCGGAAAACCAACTTTTCGAACGGTTGCCCGGAAAAACATAAGAGATAGTGGGTCGTGAAGAGTTTTGTTTGGCAAAGTGGAGTAACGTTATTGGTAAGAGCATAGTGACAAGAAATTAAAACAGGAAAGTTAACAAGTTAATGGAATAAGGCGCGTCCATTTATTCTGTGGAGACATAGGTTACACGAAAAATAACTTGCCGTTTTTATTAATTTTTTTTTTTGTTTTGTTTTTCGTCTCTCCATCGAAAGCAATGGTTAATTTACTGTTATTCTTGGATTTCACATGACATCACGGCCTCCATGTTGGTGTCCCCAAACAATGAAATGGCGGCCATGTTGATGTCCCAATCCAATCCTCCCGGAATTGAAAGCTATTATTATGCTAACGTCTTCTTTTGTTTTCGATGAAAAACATGGCTGTTGATCACGTGAGTGAAACCCAAGAATTAACAATCCCCTCCTCCGGCCAATTGAACAACCCAATTTGCGTTCTTCACTCACCCACTGACGCAGTAACAGTTTCTTTAGAAAATCACATTGTTAGCCAGGAAACTGAACGCAATACCTTTCCCGGACAACTTTAAGCAACAGAAGTCCAAGCAGTTCAGAGCTCATAAGCTATGTAGGACCCTAAAATACCTTGCAAACTGTGGTAAAACCAAGAGAAAACGAGACGACAGACAGGGTGCACGTGAGTGGGGAGATGGTCGAGATTTGTTCATGTGAATTTCACAACTTACTTTTGGTTGTTCCCAGCAACAGGGCTTGATGTATTATGTACTACTATACACTCAACAAAAAAAGGCTGACAGTCGGTTTTCTTTGTCAAACCAAAATGTAATGGGACATTTCGTACTTCATATATAGTGTAGGAATCGGTTGAATTTTGGTAGAACTGGTCGATCTCGGTGCTCAGTAATTGTGTGTTCCCGACCACTGGATTAAAGCGATTTAAACTACTTCAGCAACCGTCTGGACCCTTTTTAGTGTGACATTTATTACACTGGTGGCAGCGGTGCAATTGTAATGAGCAGAAATTAGTGACGACGAGCATAAAATGCCCGAAGGTGCCGAAGAAACTACCGAAGAGTGCATTGCCAGAGGAGAGCTCCGAAATTCAACAGCTGGTGAGTACCTTATCTCAGGCTTTGACGCAGAGTATGGAGGTGTCGAGAGGAACGTACGAGCACCGCGTGTCTATTCCGGGGGGCAAAATTTCAAAACGTGGCTGTTCCCGTGTCTTCAGTATGCAAATCTAGTACATATCAAACCATCAGATCGTCGAGCGTATTTGCTGACCCTGCTTGAGCAACCGGCCTACAAAGTAGTTGAGTTTCTGAAGCTTTCAGAATCGCTAACCTTTGAAGAATTCACGGCGAAGCTGGTCGAAAGATTTGATTCGGGCAAGACAAGGGAAGATTATAAAATGCAGTTGCGCGCCAGGTGTCAAAGGCCGAATTAGGATTTCGAAGGATTTGCCGATAATGTGATGGAATTGGTGGCAAATGCCTACCCAGAGGCGGTTTATTCGTTTAAGGTAAGCCGGCAAGAGATCATTTTGTTCAAGGAGTGACACTCAGTCATGATTTGCGGGAAAAAGTGTTTATGAGTCAACTGGAGTCACTTGTGGAGGCTGTTCGTCTTGTTTGTCGATTAGAAAGTGCCCGTAAAGATTGTCAGGCTGTGCCGTCGGCTGAGACGAAAAAGTCTGTAAACGCGGTGACTGGTTCAGCGGAGAGTGAAAAAGTTTCATCTGAGATTCGTGAGCTCAAGGAACTCGTGCTTGGTATGAATGAAAAGATTCGTGAGCTGGAACGAAAAGCTGAAACGACTTCGACCTCGCGGCGCCGAAATGAGGTGATATGTTTTGCTTGCCGCAAACCTGGCCATTGTCCACACCAAAAAGGGGGAAACGGAGCTCGGGGCCTGCCGAGGGCCAGGCAGTCCCCTTGAGACCTGGAATAGTGGCCCAAGAATCAGTGGTCGCCAATGAGGTAAACAACCCGGCGTGTGTAAATAACAGGGTGTTGTCAGCAACATCGGACTCCGGTATCTATGTTACAGGTATTGTAAATCATACTGTGACTTGCATATTGCTAGACCCTGGTACAGCTATTAGTGTTTTAAATGAGGGAACATGGAGGAAAAGTGGGCTTGTTACGAAAATCGAGCCCGTCACCGGGACTTTGACTACATCAAATGGAAATGATTTAACAGTTCTGGGTGAAACAAACGTTAGATTTTGTCTTGGAAATTAAAACGTTGATTATTTTTGGCCAGTTATGATTGCACGGGGTCTATCCCATGACTGCATACTTAACTCTGATTTTTTCGAACACTTTCAATGTCAAATTCACTATGATTCAGGAACCTTTGTATTAGGAAACACTAAAATTCCAATCAGGTACGGCAAGGTCACACCTAGTGTTTGTCGAATTTTTCTGTGTGATGATATTCAAGTGGAACCTGGAACTGAGGAAGTAATAGAGGCCAAATTGGAGAACGGATTTGAACATAATACTGGTACTCCTGGGATTTTAGAGGAGTCAAGAGAGCGGAGAGACAAATCGGAAATCACTATAGCTGGTTCGTTAGTTATCCCCAGGAATGGATTGACTCTGGTTCGACTTGCTAACTTCTCGGATAGGCCAATCAGACAGAGGGCAGATCTTCCTTTTGCTGAATCATCCTGTTAGTAGTGGGTATGGCCGTGTTGTTCCAGTGGAACCAGATCCGGATTCAGCAGGAGCCTCTCGCCCATCTTGTTCTGTTATCGACAGACCAGGGCTTAAAGGGGAGCAGCCAAAAAAGGATGAGAAGTGGAGATCAGAGTTGCAAAGTAACCTGACCAAACGGAGCAATTTTTGTCCCTGGTGACGGAATATGAGGCCATCTTTTCGAAGGACAGTTCTGATTTAGCCTCCTCGTTGAGTACCACCCTATCAGCGAGAAGTTATTGATCAGCAACTGGGAGAGCTACTAACTACAGGCAGGATTGAACCATCTCAAAGTCCTTGGAGCAGTCCTGTAGTACTTGCGAGGAAGCACGACGGGACTTACATGCGTCTGTGCATAGACTACCGTAAACGTAACCAGCTGACACAGAAGGATGCCATGTCCCTGCCTCGGACAGATGATATGTTAGAGGCCTTGGGTGGTGCCCAGTGGTTTTCAAGTCTGGATTTAGCCTCGGGGTACTGGCAGATGCAGGTGAAAGAAGAGGATAGGCCTAAGACTGCCTTTTCGACACACAAGGGACAATTCCAGTGGAGAGTTCGTGCCCTTCGGATTGACAAACGGACCCGCTAGCTTCAATCGATTAATGAATCTAGCACTCAGTGGCCTTACCTGGACCCACTGTCTAGTGTATTTGGACGATATTATCATCTGGGCTTCAACCTTTAAGAATCACATCCACCGCTTATGGTTGGTGTTTGATCGCATGAGAACTGCTGGTTAGAAACTGAAGCCCACTAAAGGTCACTTCCTTCAGAAAGAAGTCACTTTTCTCGGACATGTTGTGTCTGCTGATGGAATTAAAACCGATCCGGAGAAATTCAAAGCCGTCAAAACATTGCCAGTACCAGTGAATGTAATGGAGCTTCAAAGCTTCCTTGGCCTTGCCGGCTATTACAGAAAGTTCATTCTTGGATTTTTCCAGTATTGCAGTACCTAGGAATTGGAGCGGTTTTGTCTCAGCAGCAACCGGATGGGACTGAGCGAGTGATTCTTATGGTAGTCGCTCCCTGAACTATCCTGAAAACAACTATTGCACCACTCTGTTGGAAATGCTTGCTTAAGTTACTTACGTTGACTACT
>NW_027179750.1:155000-157500 GCF_036669935.1 Montipora foliosa
CCCTCATCACCATGTCGTAGGACAAGCAATGTGGTGTGCAGTGGCAAGGTTTGGTCGAATACCAAATTTCCTATGACATGGTATACCTTCACTGGTGTCCCATGTCCAAACAATGCCACATGTTTAGTATCATGAAGCCTTTTTATACCAAGCTATTCACCAAACCTGGCCACTGCACACCACATTGCTTGTGCAAGGATATAGTGTATGTAAATATTTCATATGACATGGTATACAAAGATTTCTCACTTGTTACTTGTCACTTGTACATGTATTTTCGTGCGACATGGTCTACCTTCACTTGTGTCTCATGTCCAAACAATGTAACATGTTTAGTAACTGAAGCCTTTTATACCAAACCATAAAATATAATTGTAGGCAATCAGAATGCAGGGAAGACTGTGAAATAATAACTGTACATGCAGCTGTATTGCATCAAACCTTGCTACTGCACAGCACATTGCTTTTGCAAGGATATAATTATGTAACTATTTCCTATGAGTTGGTAAATAAAGCTTCCAACATTAAAAGTTAGTAGCCCAAGTCATTTTTTGAAGAGCCCAGAATTAATTCCAGCGGGGATCATATTTACAAGAAAGTGGTGATGAATCAAGTGAGGCTCACATTCAAGCTACTTGTTCAGAAATTTGGTCGCCTGCGCTCGCAAATAAGGCACCTCAGGCGACCGTTAGGCAGCAGCCTTGCAAAGCTTTGTCACATGGTATTTGTCACTTAAGTATTTTGTTTGCATGTACATGTACAGGTGTATGCAAGCCTTTACAAAAAAATCCAATTGTCTTTTGTGGTATTCCATGGTACAAGTAGACTACTCAAAAGCATTGCATAAAAATTACTAGAATTTCTCATGAAAGATTATAAACCTACCATACATGTACATGTACTGTAGACTGGCTCTCTAAAATTTAAAACAAAAGTTTTGAGGAATAAAAATTCCTCAGGATGTCCTTTTTTGTTGTTACTGTTTGAACTAGACAAAGTACGCATCACAGTTCTTTGTCTAGTTCATACAGTAACAATACAAAAAGGACATCCTGGGGAATTTTTATTTCTCATGCAGTTTTCTGCATGATTCCTCCACTGTTTTAATTGGATATGGTAAAACTCACAATATCATGCTTTTAGTACTTTATGGCCAGGAACCCAAGAAAAGAAGAGCAATTTATAGGTGATATACCAAAGTTGTTTTGAGTTGTAGCCCTCAAACACTAATTCCTTTAAAAAATCATGAAAAACTAAAAATCAATAATTATTATTGATTTAATCACATGCACAAAATGATCAATTTGGAAATGTGGACACTTGTGGAATGCTGTCACAGGCTTCCAGATAAGTTTGCAATTCCTTTAGCTTCATTATTCAGTTTCATTTACACCAGAGGATTGCTTATGAATGGCAAAGTGTTGTGTTACATCATTCATTGAAATGTACATGTAGCTTATGCATTGATTGATTGATTGACTGGTGTGAATATTTTCTAGGGCCTACATGTACCTCAACCACAAGATGCAGTGCTGAAGGAAATTGTGCATTAAAATTTAATTGGAGGGAATTTCTTGAGATGCATGAAGCAGACAGTCCTCTGATTGTGAATTGTGATGCAAATGTAGATTAATGTCTTTATGTCAATACTTGGGAGGGTAGAGGTTTTATTGTGATTCTGGATAGTCACCTTATGAAATTAATCTTATGACTTTAACTGTTTGAAGTGAATTCTTTCAGACATCAGGTAATTATAGCAGAGTTGAATGCCTTCACAATGAACGGGTTAAACGCAAGCAAGAGATCTTCAGTGCAACAATCAGTGACTTCCTCTGTTACCGGTAACACAAGAACAGTTTCTCAATAATTTTTGACTACATTGTAAAATCAAGAAAGGTTTGAATTCACTATCCTTTAAGTCTGAGAAAATTGTCAGTCATCTTTCAATATATAAGTAACATAAGTATAAGTGATATCTTTCCAATAGACATATCTGCACATTGCAGCAATGATTGAAAGATCAATGTAATATAAGTACCATCATCTAAACTGGCGGGTAGCACACCGCATACAGTTCGATGTACCTTGTAAAGTAGGTCTAACCATGAAGTTATTTAACGATTAGACCCGTAGCCCTTGTGGGCTACGGGTCAATAGCCCATGAGGCGAAGCCAAATGGGCTATTGACCCATGGCCCTTGAGGGCGAAGGGTCTAATTGGTTTGGTTTAACCCAACTAGTCGGCCAGAAAAGGCAATAGCAAAGTTAGAAAATGAAATGCAAGAAATATTTATTAGGGAATAAAACGAAAGAAAGTGTCAGGCTTTTTGCTACTCGAGGACTATTACTTATAGTCCTCTAGTAGAGTAGCCAATCAAAATGCAGGATTTGCATTAGTCCACTAGTTGGGAGATACTAATTTGTTACAGTATACTAATCTGTAGTATTTTCCATCTGAACTGGCAGGTAGCACACCTCATGCAGTTAGATGTAACTTGTAA
>NW_027179750.1:162500-175000 GCF_036669935.1 Montipora foliosa
TTTAACTTAACCGTATAAAATTATTCCTTTCTCTGAACGGCGAAACTAGCCAACAAAAAGAACAATGAGCAACTACTGTGCAATGACAAGTATTTTATTGCAATTTGGAATACTTTTGAGTGGTGATTTCTTGAGCTGCCTTGTTTAAATCTGCTTATTTCTGACTTGGATGCTGAAAATTTCCATGATTTTCATTAGTGTAATTTCACCTTTTTCGAACATTAATATACATATATTTTTTCCTTTAGTGCCACTTTACTAGCTATCTAAATTAGTTGTTGTTAAAATGCTGTTAACCCATTTGTTATATTTAAGAGAATTATAAACTGGTAGAAAGAATTAGCCCTTTCACTCCTAATAGAGGAGGAACTCCCCCAGAATTAAAATTCCTTCATGTAAAGTCCCAAGAAATAATACTAAGCAAGAGGTCTGCCAAAATGGGTTGCATTTGAATGGTAACGTTACACTAACAGGATTTCATCCTCAAATTTAACAGTTTGAGTGAAAAAATTGTCTTGTCACAATTAATTAAATTGGTCAAAGAGTGAAGGGGTTAAATAGGCGATTTCTGAGTTCCACAAACCTAAAAGGCTTCTTTTTGAAACAGGTTTGAGGCAACTCTGAAATAGCCTATTCAAAATATGTTAGAGAATGAATATTTCTCTTATAGGCTATTAAAAGATCTGATTGGTGTATATATAGTATAATTATGTATATACAATTTGTAATTTGTTATTGTTTTACCCCTAGTTTTTAGTAGATAATTATGTTCACGGTAAATTTGCTTTATAGAATGAATTAAAAATCATTTGAACATATAAAATGGAATGTCACTGGTTCTCTTTGATGTGTTTAAGTAGCAATCTTGTTTAAAACTTGGACTTTCATTATAAAATCATTTGCTATCGGGGCAAACATGCTCAATCTTAAAAGTTTTATCACATTTTGCCGCCTCAAGTGAACTTGTTCAAAAGTTGGACTTTAATTTTATTTGCTATACCTAAGCAAACCCGGTAAATAGTAGGAGTTTTACACATTTTGCTGCCCAAGCAAACTCGCTTAAAACTTGGACTGTGTTTATATTTACTACCTGAGCAAACATGCTGAATAGTAAGAGTTCGATCAAATTTGCTGCCCCCAAGCAAACTTGTTCAAGACTTAGGTTTTGACCACATTTGCTGCCCCAAGCATAATTTCCCAAAATTTAGAGTTTGATCAAATTTGCCACCCAGGAACAATTGTTCAAAATAAGTGTTTTGACAACATTTGCTGCGTGAGCAAACGTGTTTATTTATTATTTTATTGTAACAGCTATTTTCCTAGGACAGTTAAGTTGTGGAACAGCTTACCTAATGTACTCAAGTCTAGCCAGGATCTCTTGTGGTTTAGAGTCCATCTTTACGAACACTTTAGAGGTCTACTACAAACTTACAGTCCGCCATGATTTGTCAATTATTTTCCATACTTTTTTTTTTTCCCTTTTAAATCTATTGTGTAATTATTTAATCCTACTATGTAAATCTTATACTTTTTTGAGCCTAGGGGATACGTTGCAATTGGGGCTCCGCCCTGTTCGTCTCTCCGGTCACGTCATACTACTGTTATGATAATGTATGTATTTTGTGGTGACAAATCTCAATAAACTAAACTAAACTAAACTAGGCATATGGACACAGTGGGAATTGCTGGAGCTACGAGAAGTAGTACTTTACCTGCGATCCGCCGAGGGAACTTCTCCAGCTAAGAGCAGAATGGTCTTACCTCAAGGGCTTGTTAAAGAAGCGCTCTCTGAAGTTCGCGATCATGGTCCAGCAGGTGCCCACTTAGGAAGGATGAAGACCTTGAGAAAGATGAAAAACAGGTTCTGGAGACCAGGGTTGACAAAAGCTGTGCATCGGTACTGTATCAGTTGTCTGACATGTGGGAATAACCCTGGATGTAATGATGGGTAGGGCCGAAGTCGATGAAAGGGACTACTCGGAGTTTGTCAGTGATCTTCAGAGTAGTTTGGAAACTGCGTACCGCGACGTGAGGGAAAGTCTGCGAGCAGCTCAGCGTCGGCAGAAAGATTGCTACGACAAGGACGTAGACCATAGGGTGTTTCAGACTGGTGATTTAGTGTTACGCCACAGTTCACAGCTGAAGCCGGGTGAAGCAAATGAATTCCATTCGAAGTGGGAGGGCCCATTTTAGGTAGTGGAGCGCGTCACGGACGTCACGTATCGGGTGAAGAAAGATAGGGAACGTTCCAGGAGATCTCAAGTAGTTCATTTCAACAATCTGCGGCTGTATCAGAAGAGGCGGGAAGCACCATTGGAGGAACCAGTTGCTGGGGAGTCAGTGGACGTACCCCAAGGTGGAAGCGAGGAAAGTGAACGGGTAGCACCAGCCGGTGGGGAGGTGGAGCCAGTGGAGCCTGGTACGGTTGAAGGTGGAACGGAAGATGAGATTATCGGGGTTGAGGCTAAGGAGGAGTTTGTCGACGAGATTGTTGATGTGCAAGAAGAGAGTGGGTATGGGTCCTGCCTGGCTGATACGGCTTCAGTGGAAGATTTCAAACAGGGTGGTGGATGCGACCAGGTAGTAGAGTTGCCGGATACGGATGGAGGTAGACTGTCTGAAGACGTTCAAAATGATCACGCGAGCGTGAAGGAGAACAGAGAAGACGAACACAAGGTAGAAGAGGAACAGCCAGCTGGCCAGAGCCCAAGGCATGTACGCGCAAGGTGGCTACTGGTCGGGGAGGAAGTTCCCGGTGTTGTGGCTGTCCTCTGTGGGTATATGGGTGGGTGGGTATAGCAGGTCCACACCTTAGTAGACGTCCTCTAGAGCTTCGAGCCAAAGGTCCTTATTTTTACCTCATCATAATCTAAAACCCCAAAACTAATATTTGGTACATGAGGCAACGACTTGGCATAAACAGAACCGACAATATGATGAAGAGCGTCGTTAAGAACACTCCACTGCAGAAAAGCAACAAGAAATTGACTAACCACACCGCAAGGAAAACAGGTGCAAAAAAAATCTCAGAGCAGCAACCGTCGAGAGGCAGTCGATAATCCACACGACTGGCCTCGCAAGTGGAAAATCGGCTCTAAATGACGACGGTAAAGGTAGCGAGAAGGAAAAGCAAGAGCTCTAAAACATTATCAGCATGCCTCCACAGTCAGCAGCTTCCAGCAGTTTCCCCGGTGTTCCGGCAATGTGGACTTCACCTGCAACAAATTCAACATATGAACAGGTAAACTCAAGTGGCCATGCTTTCACCATGAACAACTTCCACTACTGTCTAGTCACATTTAAAGTGATTTAGGGGCAATGCAATTCTCTAAAGTCTGTAAATCACTGAAGTCGACTGAGATTAAAATACTAGCGGTCCAGTATCCTTGCCGCTTTTAAGATCTGACATTTACTTTTTGAGTGCAGCTTTTTAGCTCATATTTTTTTGAAAACCTTTCGAGAACTTCACGCTTAATTGACCCTGTAAAACAAAATTATATTTTCGATTTTTGATTGGTTCAAATAAAACTTGTGAGCATTTGGGAAACCATTTAATCGTTCTGTGAAGTACGTAAGGCTTACAAAGTAGCTGGCTATTATATATATAATAGTTCTGTTGAGTATATAATATTTAAGTAAATATAAAATCGTATGAACTTGCTCGGGCACCTCGGGATTTATGGTCAATCGTGATGTTTTGAAAGTTCATAAATTTGAGAACTTTCAAAACATCAACTCCTTCCCATAAATCCCAAAATTCACTCGCGCTCGTTCGATTTTCTATACTTATTGGACGTCTTGTGGGAGGTGCGGTGGCCTCATGGTTACAGTGCTCGACTCCGGTTTGCCCGGTTCGGGTCCTGGCCGAAGACATTGTGTTGTGTTCTTGGGCAAAACACTTTACTCTCACGGTGCCTCTCTCCACCCAGGTGTATAAATGGGTACCGGTAAAAATGCTGGGGGTAACCCTGCGATGGACTAGCGTCCCATCCAGGGGGGAATATAAATACTCCTACTCGCTTCATGCTACGGAAACCGGAGATAAGTGCCGGCCTGTTGGGCCTTCCTAGGCTCGTAACAGAGACTTTACCCTTACTTTTTTATTGTGCATCTTGAGAATGATAATCCCATCTAGATTTAATCTCAAAACAAGTTGATAACCGATAACTGAAATTGACATAACCCGCCCTTGGACCTTTTGTGGTCTTAGTCTATTTTCTTACGATAAATCAAATGCAATCCTTAGTGTGATGGTCTGGCTTTGAGATATATTATAGTCCTTTGGTTGTATCATGACATATACTTGAGATACTACCTGCTAGAATACTCTGGTAAAAAAAAATTAAAATTACATGACTACTTCTCTTTTTCTTTAGACCAAAACAAAGGCAACTGCGCCTCTTCTCCGTGTTTGAATGAGGGGTCCTGTATAAACGCTGAAGGTGGCCAATTTTGTAATTGTAGGCGAGGTTTTTATGAAAGCCAGTGTCAGTTTAGTAAGCCTGTCGTTTCCAAAACTAGAGCGAGTTATTCATCTGTTCGTGAATACTATTATTCAGCGTTTTTGCATTTCAATGGAGCACTTCAGGCCATGAGTTTGGAGGGCAGGCCAGTTTCACGGTATCTCATGCTTATTATGTGTATCAACGGACAAAAAAAAGAATTGCTATTTTCGCCGCAAAGAATCTTAATAATTCATTGGAGCGATGTTTGACAGCGTACAAGAATTGAAAGGATAGAAACTAATTGATCGTATTTATTAGTATACAGAGTTTGCCAACGTTTTTAATAAACACACTGTGTTTATACACATTAAAGTTGCCATGAATTGAGTATGGATGGTAAGCTCATCTTGTGTTTAATTAAATTCAACTGAAATTTCTCTACTTAAGTTTCCAGGAATGTTAATGGTATAAAATACGTTAAGAATATGTCACTGTGACAAAGGCCGCTTGAACTAGTGAATGGGTGGTTTTCAAATGACCTTCTCGGCTCTTAGAGGGTGGTTTGTTATATTTTGTGGCTTTCCTGATATTGTGAGATTTTGCTTATCTCATATTTAGATTGTGCATACATTCCTATTTCATTAATATGAATGACATGAATTATAGCAATGAATGAATGAGTTATAGAAATCCTTCAAAGAAGAAGCCTCAGTGAAAAAACTCCTTAGAGGATGGTATGACAACGCAAAAACTCGTGTTCTCATATAATACTATCTAATAATGTCTTGAAGGTTGTGAGTTCCGAGACCTAGGCATCAGAGCACCAAGTAGCCGTCGAATTCCGGACAGCGACATCACAGCTTCGTCCCAAAGAGTAGAGGGACGATCTGCCTTTCGTGGTAGAATCGGAGTAGAGACCATAGGTGACTGGGAAGACGGATGGTGCGCTGCAGGTTCGGACACCGAGCCCTACTTTCAAGTGTTCTTTGGTAAGTCCAAGTGCCCAAGGAGCTTGACAACTTTCGTGGCTTTGATGTTTAGAATATATGAAATTACATACACTTGAACTTCGGAATAGAACGACAGTCGCAGAGGACGCCGAGAAAATGCAGGCTTGAAGGGGATTTTAACCCATGACCGTGCTATTGCGATGGACTTGTTCTCCCAACTGGTCAGCAACCCGAGCCCTTTGGCGAGGGCCTCCTAGGAGGTTCTCTTTGTCTTTGTCCCCCTGTTCCCCACGTCAAATTAGCCATCTACCCCTGTTCCCAAGTACCCTTGGGAGACCCTCTACCCCACTCGGTAGAGCAAATGCAGCGCAATCCTATGGTTATGGGTTCGAATCCGTGCAAGCCTGGATTTCTTCCACTTCCTCTGCAACTGCCAAAGTTGCTGAGCTAACTGCATTGATCTTTACAACTTTCATTCCATGTTCTTGTAAGCGTGGTAGAATATCTTTTAGGGGTCTTACAGAGCGATAGTGTTTCACTTTTGTGACAAAATGTGCGGGAAGTGCTCGATTTTCTATATCACACTGAAACAGAGACATTCTCTCCGGCGTTAATTACCAATGTTAAAAAGGTCACCGTTCTAAATTTTTGACCGAATAGTAGTTTCTGTGAAGTCGCTCTTGTTTAGAAATCTAACTCTGGCAAGAAGCAAGTCTTAAAATGATTATTGCAGTTATGTTGCTGCTATAAAGTTAGCTTATAAGACTTTAAACTGCCAAGGTCATTTCAAGATTTAGCATTCATTCCGCAGTCAAAGATATGACTTTCACAGATTTTGTGCTTCTCAAAGGAAATTGCCTTCGAGTCGGATACTGAGTACCTTATGTGATAACTGGTAACTTTTTGTAGTTTTGATTGGTCTTAAAGTTTCTTTAAATAAACAGCAAAAACGAAGCTTTGAGTATTTTTAATGAACAGTTGTCGAAAAAGTCGTACCATAACGATGCTTCAATTACTTATTAAAGCCACAAGATTACATGCTACAAAAAAGGGCCGGAATTTTTTTTTTTTCATATATCTCACTGAAGATACCCAGGAAGAAGGAAAGCCAGCTTTGCGGGGTCTCATCTTAACCTCAGTCAACAACGTCCGTTGACAAGCTTGCTGTGTTTTACTAGTTTTACCACTTTATAATTAACTTATTAGGGTTTCTAACCAATGTGACCGTAGTAGAGACTGAAGGAGTCATAGATGGAAACACGGATGCGTGGGTTGAAAGTTACTATGTGTCAACAAGTAACAGTTCTGACCCCGAGTCTTTCGTCAATTACACTGAAGGAGGAGAAACCAAAATTGTGAATACCTTCAGTCCTTTTTTCCCACTAGCGTTTCAGATTATTATGGAGGCTTCCCCTTTGGGCTTAAACACCGTTGACCAGCTAAGTTAACGTTTAACGTGAAGGACAAGGGAGCATGGAAGCAAACGCGATGTCTTGAGAGTCAGTTCGAACATAGGGGAGTAGAGAATTCGAACGGAAACGTTTGCAATGAAACGTTGATCACCTCCTGGAAGGCCTTTATTTCCCGTGATCGATAAGATGAACACACGATTCTAGAGTAGCCCATGCATCTATCTTAGTAAAGAAAATGCAAGCCAATTACATTTTGCAATAATTTCCCAAAATGCCCCAAAGGGCAATCAGTCAATTACATTGAATATTTAACGAAGAGCTCAAAATGAACTACATTAGGTAATGCCCAAAAAGGCTGCACAAAACATAGATTTTTTTTTTTTTAACCGAACCTCTGTTTAAAGGACTGTGTTGAACTTAAGATGGACTGAAACCGTTCAAGTTGATGTGTATGTGTTTTAATGCCCCATTTACACCAAGCCTTAACCATGTTTTGAAAATGTTTAGTTAAACACAGTTCCAAATTGTTTTCTTTTTAAATCATGTATCCTGATTTTTGTTCACTACAAATTTAGCACAGATCAAAGCATGTGTTGAAACTCACCTGAATCTCATGTAAAGGCCAGGCCTACATTTTTCTGTGACTGGTTTTCATTTTGTAAAACCCAGTTTATCAAACATGTCTTGTTGGTGTGAATGGGCTATAATCAGTTACAAAGGATGGCTAAAACAATGACTGTCTTTAACACACTCGCAGAGTACTACTCACGTTAACCTGGGGCGAGGCTTGAATAACATAAAATTCATTTTCTTTCTCCCTGCAGTTTGAAGCCAACGATAACATCCTTGGTAAGAATGTGTCTCTTAATGGAACGAGTGCTCATTACATTCGAATCCATCCCGTCAGCTTTATTGGAGCTTCAGCGTGCATGCGCATTGCCCTTTATGGTTGCGACTCAGGCAATAACAATGATGATGATGATGATGATGATGATGATGATAAAACTTCGTTGTAAGTATAAACTGTATTTAGCGCTGTCGCACTAATCGGAGACTGTGCAGAAATCAAATCAACTCAAATCAACTCAAATCAAATCGTAGGTTGGTTTTTGAGGATAGGGGAAAATCTGGAGTACCCGGAGAAAAACATCTCTCAAAGCATAGTAGAGAACCGACAAATTAAACCAACATGTGACGCCAAGTCTGGAAATCTAACTCCGGCCACATTAGACAGAGGCGATTGCTCTCACCAATGCGCCCTTCTTGCTCCGGTCGAAATTCAAATAAGTTAAAATTAGAAACGTATACCAGCACTAGAAACAACACTTTTATTTTAGTAACCCTGCAAAGTTTCAGCGTATTAGGTGTTATATTAGCTGAAAAAATGTGAGTTGATAATTTGACAAATAAACAGACGTTTGTGTGACTAGGGGCTTGGCGTATACCCCCAGTCATCATGAAGCGTTTGTAAATTTGTCAAATTATCACTTGAACTTACCGTTTTCTCAGGTGATATAACACCTAATACGCTGAAACGTTACACGGTTACTAAAATAGAGGTGCTCTTTCTATTTCTGGTATAAGTTTTTCATTCCGTTCAATTTTAACTAGTTCAAATCCGTTGTCGTCCTTTTGGAGAAGGTTCTAAGTATTTTGTATTTTTTCTTTCTGATGAGATTATCACTAAGTGAGGGATACAAAGACAATCCAAACAATGAGAATTCATGAAAGAATTTAGGATCTCAGACGTTTTATTATTCAATTCAGTCCCTGAAATCCGTTCCTTCAAGAACTAAAGAAACCACTGCTTCACCAAGTGCCATTAGATATTCAGCCCGCTGTTTCGGGAAAGGAGCCCGCGCTCCGTCGACAAAAAGTCTCTCTGAGAGGAACGAAGACCGCACTCCAGAGCGCGGCGGAAATCGAGCTTACGAGGCCTACCGGCCTGTTGTAACTGGAAAATCTTTTAGTGGTTCAATTAAAGAGTTACATTGAGAATTCGTAACGTGTTCGCCTAATTAATTTATATTACCTATCAAAAACCCTGCCTCAGAAACAAACTGAAGAAACGCTAAACGTGCGTACTATTGGTATGCTTGCAAATAAATGTAGCATCTTTTAATATTTTGGTACTTAATTTTTTTAGAGGACTTCCCTTCTTTGGGAAATCCGCTACAAAGTGTTGGCGACCAGCCGGAAAAAGAAGAATCTATGTTTGATACGCTGTACCTCGGTGAGTGCCATTTCAAAAACATGCTACAAATTTACTATGGATAGCGCATCCTACTATAATTCATTTCTGTTTCACGAGTCTCAAGTGTAGTTTGGAATAAAAATGATAAAACCACTGAGAAAGTGCCCCATGGATAATATCAATTCAATAATTAAGTAAGACGTTGATCTGGGTAGTTTTTGGCCAACAGATGTTAATTATTCCGTGATGCAATCTGTCTCGTTGTCGTTAGCAACGGGTCGCAAATTTTACACTTTTATCGGATTATTATATTATACATTATCGCTAATCGGATTACTAAAAACAATTCTGAAAATATTCGTGCCTGATCAGTTTTCTGTCAAATTTTGGTCCAAGAAAGCTGATAAAATGAGGAACATTTTTGTTTCCCATTCAAAAATTCATAATTAACGTTAAAATGACCAAATTTGTGTGGAAAACTGAATTTAGTGTTATATATTTTCTTCTTTCAACTTGTTTTTTTATAAAATATTGCACTTCTATGTAAGGAAGTTTTATGTTTTTGGAAAGCTTATTTTCGTAGCTTTCAAATGATTTATTGCTTTCCCCCTAACTGAAAATACTTAATGAGAAAAAAAAAAAAAATTTTTGCGATGGCTGACTTCACGCGGCCATATTTGGAAAGTACTCTGTAGAAAAGAAGTAATTAACTTACAATAATTTCTTAGGAAGACTTTTGTGAAAGTCCAATCACCTCCAAGTCAAACTAATTCACGGACTTCTCCTCTCTTTCTCTTGTTAAGTCATTCAAGCATCCCTTTTGTTTGGACTTCTCCTTGCCACTGCGTTGTTGCTCTGCTTACGTTACAGTCGGTGAGTAAACGTTATTTACTTTATGATGATTTGTTGATAGGGTGGCTCTCAATTTATTGCCGAAATTATGCGATGGCGACTCGGAGACTAGCCTACAAATCTCGCGCCACTTTCTCAAGCAATTAAACCACAATAATATATATATATATATACAGTATATATATATATATATACAGTATATATATATATATATATTATATATATACAAATGTAAGAAGGAAAGTATTACTAGTTACTCGAGTTTCACGCTCAAGGCGATCATCAGACTGATCGTTGTCTACGAGAAGGTGCCATATATAAGTGTTCAAATTTAGGAACGGTTGCAGCGACGCTTCCGGTGATTGGTTGTCGTGAAAGACTTGTTTTCATGGCGGCATTTCGTTACCAGCTCAGATTTCTTGTTCAAGAGAAAGGCGTTTTTTGCGCTCAAGATGCAAAGTTTTTCAGATAAACACAGGTTGCAGCGAGAAGGGTTGCCTTTGTACGCTTTTGCTCTTTTTACGATGCGCCAGTTGATTGCGTAGTCGATGTTTTTGTCCTTTAAGTCCCAGATGTGCTTGGAAAGTACAGTGTCATGTGAGTGTTTTTTGTCATTGAAAGAAAGCTTGTGGTTGTTGTACCGTGTTTTGAATTCGTTTTCCGTCATGCCAATGTAGGGTCTTGAGTTACCGGAAGTTGTTGTGAAAGTAGCTTGGTAGATAATGTTGCTGGTTAGGCACGCACCGTCAAGAGGGCAAAGGTTTTTGTTTCTACAATTGCATTTCTTCTCACTGGAGGGCTCGTTGCACTCATTCAGGATCTTCTGGTTGTGGCTTTTGATTATGTTAGCCATGTTTGTAGTGCAGCTGTAGCTGACCTTGAGGTTGTTTCTATTGAATATTTTGTGGAGCTTGTGTGACTTTGGGAAATGTTTGTTTATCAGGCAAAGGAATGATTTAGCGATGTTGGTTCGAACATTCTGGCTGTATGGCGGGTTAAACCATTTGATTTTTCTTGACCTGATTCTGGATTTTGCTCTTCCTTGGTTTTGATTTTGATTTGCAACATAATGGATTCGTTCTTTGTACCCGCTGGATTTCAGGGCGTTGTTGTACAACTGCGAGGTTTTATCGAACTCGTCTTGGTCGCAGGACAAACTCGATACTCTAGTGCCTATGGATGTTGGAATTTGCCTAATTATAGAAGGTGGGTGATTGGATTTGGCGTTGATGTACAATGGATCGTTGTCAGGTTTTCTGTATGGGAAATAACTTCCAGTTGTTAGATTTAGCGTGACATCGAGATAATTCACCACCTTGAGGTTGCCTTGCACTGTTATTTTCAATCCAAGGTCTCCGATGACCTTAGAAAAGGCTTTTCTTGCTTTGTCGCCCGCTCTTGCGTTCATATTCTTAAAGACCGCTAGGCCGTCGTCTCTGTACAAGCCAATGTCCCCTTCCGGGAATTTCGATGATAATGTGTGTAGGATGTACAGACCAACCAGCTCGCAAACCTCGGCTCCGTCATAGCAACCCATGGCTACATCGAACATAGGGGAATCCCCTCTTTTGACCCAGGGTTCGTTTTTATCAAAGAGGAGGGTTTTCCTTGAGTGCATGATGATTTCAATATCCTGCTCTGAGACGGTTGTATGTTGTTTTGCATACCCTAGCGATGACCGCAGTATTTGCTCTGATATGGATGGGTAAAAATCCACAATGTCAAAAACCAGAAATGAATGCCTGTGCTTTTCTCCGATGTTTGAAAACCAATCAATCACACATTTTGTGTTCTTCCACTGGTTCAGTTTAGTTTTGGATCTAATGTTGTTGTTGATCCTATCCAAGATTTGTTTGCTTATCAGCCCAAGGTTGTTTTTTGCGGGGTTAATTAGTCTGCACTTAGGGTTGTTTTGGAAGTTCTCTTTGTGATCCTTAAGGGAGATGAATGCTTGCCTCTGTGCCATATATATATATATATAATTAAGAAGCACAACAGAAAAATCCTCCAATCAAGCAAGACACGCTCCACGGAAAGCAACTGTAACTGCAGGAAGAAAAAGGACTGCCCTCTGAAAAACAACTTTCTGACCTCAAGCGTCGTCTACAACGCCAACGTAACAACAGAAAGCGACCCCATCGGAAAGAACTACATTGGACTAACAGAAGGAACTTTTAAACAACGTTACACGCAGCACAAACTTTCCTTTCGGAACAGAAACTATTCAAACAGCACGGAACTATCAAAACATATCTGGACACTCAAAGAGAGCAACACCAATTTTACAATTAACTGGAGTATTTTAGCGACTGCCCCGGCCTACAGCAACAAAAGCAAGCGGTGCCACTTGTGCCTGACAGAAAAACTTTATTTAATTAGAGCCAAGAAGCCGTCTTTATTAAACAAAAGAACAGAACTCATTTCTAAATGCCGCCACGAGAATAAGTTTTACTTAGCAAATTTCACAAGCCGCCAACAATAGCTCTAGAAAATCGTTATTTCACACGTAGACCAAATCATCACATTAATGAATTAATAAGTTACTCATCTAATTTGTATATAAGAAGGTATGATCTTAGTTGAATAAAGTTCTGTCTGACGAGCGCTTAGGCGCGAAACTCAGAGTAACAGAGAATGGATGCGTCCT
>NW_027179751.1:0-12500 GCF_036669935.1 Montipora foliosa
TTTCAATTTAAAAAGATACTCCAAAAACAACACAATACATTTTAGGACGATTCGGCTAATAAGAAAGTGGCAAAGTTTCTTGAGGTGAATAAGCACTTTTAAAAAAAAAAAGATGCCCAAAAATTAGGGATGTAGCATCCAGTAAACGGTGCTTAGAGTTGCTCTTGTCAATACTCACGCCATCCTTGTTGGCTTGTAACGGGATGATATTTCAGCCCTTGCCAAAACATGTGAAGAAACAGCACTCTCCCATCCGGCCAGATCAGGTTTAGTTTAAAGGTTCAACGGAAGCCTTAGAGTTTACTTTTCAATAAGGGAATCTTTGCCTGAAGTCATGGCTAACTTTTTGATTCGTTAACAAGACGAGTTTGATCCACAGAACGCATCATTCTAATCTATTTTCATATTGCCTGCAAAAGGTAAACGAACGTGTAAAACTTAATTAAATGTCCAAATGTTAAAGCTTTTCAGCCCGTGATAAGGAGCCACTTCGACCCCCCCCCCCGGGGAGGGAGGGGCAGGGAGAGGGGGGGGGGGGGGGGTGGGTATCTCTCTATAATGGCCGAAACGGGGAGGCTCCGCCCGAAAAGGGGGGTAACCTTTTGCCAGCTTCAGGTATTATGAAAGGGTAAGGATTTCACGGGTTTTTCGAAGCATATGAAATGGGGAATCAAAACACAACATCTCCCCTCCTAACGTCTAAAAAGCAAAACAAAATAGAAATCACTTCTTAAATCACAGTGTTCACGAGAGGTAAAAGATATTATTAAAATATCGATTCATTAACCAAATTTCAAAGGGCTAGAAGCGAAATGCCGTGTTCTTAAGTAGGTTTGTGAAAGGGGTACTGTCTGCAATGAAAGGCATACGAAAGGCGGTACCTTTTCTCGCAAAACATGGTATTTAAAGGGTTAAGGGGTCGGAAACTCGGGGGCAGAAGCCTCAACGTACTAATTTTCTTTTGGTTCTCCCACCCCCCCCCCCCCCACCCCCCCCCCACCCCGGGACTTTAGAGCGCGTCTCAAATTCATTCTCGTAATTTCTGGTTAGGGAGATGGTGAAATATTTAACACACGTGAACCTAGTTTAATGTCTTAGCTCTCGTGAGTCTCCGAACGGGCAGTAATCGGAAGGTCGTGACTACTGCAACGAAGCACTCGAAGTCTTTCCCAGTTTCCTCGAGTCACCATCGGCTAAAAATACATTTATCTGCCTCATTTCATTTCGCCGCGATGCTAAACATCCAACATCTCCTTAATAACAACAACGAAATTGCTCCCATTTCGGCAATTTGATTCTAGCACTACAGCGGGACAATAAATTAATTGTCATTTCAACCTTGTGGAAATAGTTAAGTTCTCACGAGTCTCCTATAGAAACTCAGGGGTTAGGCCATACGAACTAGTAATGGGAAGGTCGTGATAGGTTCGACTCCTGCAAAGGAGCATCCGAAGATTTTCCGAGCAATCGTGAGTCCAACCCACCGATGTAACGCGGATTCCTTCAAATAATAATTCGTTATGGTAGGGGGGCTGTACTCATTTAAAATTTCCACGGTTGCCTGGATACAGAT
This sequence comes from Montipora foliosa, assembly GCF_036669935.1. Taxonomy (NCBI): domain Eukaryota; kingdom Metazoa; phylum Cnidaria; class Anthozoa; order Scleractinia; family Acroporidae; genus Montipora; species Montipora foliosa. Next base: position 1,574 of record NW_027179751.1, read on the forward strand.
ACAGGAGCCCATAACTAGGTGACTCCTTATGCAATATATCCTTGAGTCAACCTTTGCGCGTATCTTTCTATTTTTCGAACCTATCCTTTCAGCAGGGAGGACTCACATTTACATCAAATTACATCAATTTTCACAATATGCATAACACTTTTTTTTTTCTATTTTTGTCTGTGTTGACAATAAATTTGTTCTGATTGGCCATTATACCCAGTGCGTTGCCTGAGCCAAAGAATTCGTTAGCGTTCTAAAAATAAACAGATAACGCGCCAAACGTTGAGTCATACGGATTGATATGGGAGAGGCAAACGCTTCTACTCATGGGCTACATGACAGATATGGCTTATTACTGTGAGTTATCCCACTTAAAGAAAAATGAATATAAAGAGTTCTCCCGTAACGCCCAACCTGAGTTCCTGCCATTACGACTTGTGTCGCATCATGGACAAACCTGACCCTCAACGCACTGCCATTATGATTGGAGAATACAACATCCCCAAGCACGTGATCTTCACTTTCTCTGTGCGAGCCAGCGTAGAAGAAGAGGTCTCTACTACTAGGACTCTCGAATTTAGATTTGAACTGGGTCTGGCGTAGCCAGGTACAGGGCTTGGAGATCTAAAGAAAGAGTCACGAAGGATAGAGAAATTAAAAAATTCTGGTAAATTACAAAAACTCGGCAAACCATTGCGTCACCGTATATCAATAGAGACATAAAGATTATTATATTCTTTTTAACAAAACCATATATCAGAACCCCGCAAACGAGGAGAGAAAGTGTTTCCTGGGGACGCAAACGGAGACAAATATGATTGCGAACACAATGTTTCCCCGTTGGTAGGGGCCTTTAGTGCCTTCAAGGCACTCATCGTGATTTTACAGATGACGATGGAAGTCACCATACTGATAAGACGTGCGAAAGCACTGCCTAAGGTAAATGTGGATCATTTCTCACTGTGAAAGGTAAGAATACAGAAAATCTAATTATAAACAAAATAAAGACCGACCTCCTAACACTACTTTGGTAGGCACGATTTCCCTTTGTGACTAGGCCAGGAATTCAAACCAGAGCAAGGGTCAGGTGTTAAACGGAAGATTTCATCAGAGAATCTTAGCATTCAAACCTGCTAATTCAGTAAGTGTAAATACAAAAGCTGCTTTTACCTGTTTCCATCGCTGACCCAAGGTGAGCTCGCTCTAGATTTTGGTGCAGCCTCCTGAGACTGTTGACGATGAATGTCTTCAATAAAATCTAACTTCCAGGATTCAACTCTTGTGGCTGGGTTTGTCCTAACAAGAAAACAATGATAACTTATCGAGGCTGGCAATGCCATATTTAAGGAACATACACTGTCCTCTTCAGTAATCACAATTATCACTTGTCTATATGTCTTTCATACAATTAAAAAGACTAACAAGAACGTCACAAATTTGCATATTTAGTAGGCAAAAACAATAGCTTTACACGCCCTGTATGTGCGTTTTTCACTTTTGTCCATTTCTTTGCCTTCGTCTGCAAAACAGCAACGTGAAATAGCCAACTTGAGGTTTTGTAAAGGAGGTCAGCACTTGAAGAAATTTTTTTTCATTTTCTTTCCCTAAATTAAGCGCCGTTCCGACCAGTAACATTTCTGAGGAACTACCACACCTCTGTCATACTAAAAAAAAGATTGGAATAGTCACGGCGTGATTACAATAACGCAAATTTATATTTTGAGACGGCGTTCTCGCTGCTGTCGCCGTCGTCGTTGCTTAAAATTCCCTTTTAAGATCTATGACGGCAACATCACCTCAAAATATAACTTTACATCATCATAAGTCTGGCGATTATTCCATCTCGATTACGTCGTACAATGTAGGCGAAGAATTCTACAAACAAATTGGTACGCTCGGTTTCTAAGTAAAAATCGAGAATAACAGGTTCTAATTTGTACGTCCACGTTGTCGTCAAAACCTCGAATTTGGGAATTCCACGTCGTTGTTACGCACAATATCGCAAGAACACGTGCTCAGATGGGTGCTGCATGTGCAGCACACGTGCAGCACGATTATTTTACTCTTTTAACCAATGACATAACTGTTTTGAGGCGTTGCCCTTTCCGTACCCGCCGTCGTTTAACTCCTTTATTATTCAACACATTGTGACAATGTCCAAATATGGTTATAGCGCGCTCAATATTCGTCGTGCGTCCTCAACAGATACCCTGCGATAAGCGTGTGGCGCTTTTTTTTTTCCAATAAAACGTAGAAAATTGTGCTTTGACATCAATTTGTTGAATAATAAAACAATTATCCTGCTCAATCTTGCGGAATATCGCCTGATTTCAGCCAACTCGGCCAACGGCCTCGTTGGCTAAGAATAGGCGATGTTCCGCGCGATTTCGCAGGATAATTGTTAAATAATATTCAATGCTCCCATCCTCCAAAGGTTAATTACGAGCGCACAAAATGACCAGGGGCACGTTTCTTGGAAGTCCCTATAGCTTTACAGGCTCGAAAAGCCATTTGTAAAACTGACATTCGCTTGTTTTAAAAACTGAATCTTTTAATGCGTTTCAAGACAACTAAACCACGAAATGTATATAATTGAAGTGCAGGTTGTAGAGAAACGAGAGAAGATCGAGTCCTTTCGCAGGAAAACGTGAGCCCAACAAAATGACCTGCTCCCAACTAAGTGGCTTTATTCCTCAGTTGTTAGATAATTTCACGGGTCATGGATTTGAATCCCATTAAAACCACCAGAATTTTTAATGGCAGTGGTGATCCAGTTTACTCTAAAACAATGCAGCCTTAAAAATCTAAGAGCTACCCTGAATTTCAGGGGAGGAATCGTTGTCGAATGACTAAATTGGAAAAGATGGCCTAGGAACATTCGGGTAAATCACCTTCTTTTGGACTTTTGGGCTGTTGCAAGCGACAACGCATTCATATGTACCATTAATTTACAAAATGTATCAAGTCCGCAAGACAGCAAATTCAAAATGTATACAGTACCTGGATACCCAAGATAACTTAGAGCTATCTTGCAATAAATACATGTAAACCTGAACGGACATTTTAAAAAGGAATCATTCTCCCAAAAATGCCCTTTGGCAAAACATGATTTCACCTGGTATAATAGACCCAGATCTCTTGCTCGCCAATCAACAAGTACATCATGTTAAATTCCCTGTTGTATGTCACATCTTTTACCATGTTTAAAGGCGAGATGGGAGGAGGAGGAAGAACTGTGGAGAGATTCTGGCGCTTTTTTGCGAGATCAGACGCACACTGTAAAAATAACAATATGATATTATAGTTTTGAATTTTACTGTCCTGCAAAAAAAAAAAAAAATAGATTTAAAGCACAACTTCAAGCCTCCAACTCGCTAGATTAAGAATGCAGCGTTTTAACTATTAAAGGCGCGGGCAAGCAGCTTCAACATTTGCTTGATTTTGTTGAGTGATGTTGAACGATGTTGAATGCTGGGGTGCGCAAACAGTTTCAACACATCATTATTTGATTCAACAGACCTTCACGAGCGACCGGGTATAAAGTACCAGTCTGCAGCCGCGTTTGTTACTATGGATACGGACTTGTTACTATGGATACTGAACTGGATACGTCATTGAGAGACCGGTTAGTTTGCAGGCGAATACCTAAGACTGTTGTTAAACGTTGTTGAAGTTTAAACGCTTTTAAACTCGTTCCACATCGATTAAACTTCGATTCAACATGTTTCAACACGGTGGAAAGAAGGGGTCAAACGATTTCAACATCGCTGTTCCACAAAATCGAACGGATGTTGAAGGAAATGTAGAAGCTGTTTGCTCGTGCTTTAAGGTGGCTCAAACCGGTTTCCACACTTGAAAGAAACGTTCTCATATCGAAGGATTGACACTACAACATTTTATCACTTAACAGCAATGTTATGGCACCATGTCAAACACCAATTATTGCTGAAAAAGATTTGGTCATTTTTGTGACGTAAAACGTTACCGTGGCAACAGGAAAGCCCTGCAAAAACACCCCATATTTTGGCTTTAGCTGCTCATAACTCAAAAACGAACTCGGTGACCCCCATTTTTTATTTCTGAAATGTAATTGACTTGCCAGAATGAAACTTTCTGCAAAGTTTAAAAAAATTCTGTGGAGTTGATTCAGAGCCACCTTAAATAATTGAAAATATAAGATAGCTCTGAATCTACTCCACAGAATTCTTTTAAACTTTGCAGAAAGTTTTATCTTGGCTTGCTGATTACTTTTGTGTGTTAAAAAATCGGGGTCACCGAGTTCGTTTTTCAGATATGAGCAACTGAAGCCAAAATTAGGGTTTTTTGCAAGGCTTTCTTTTTACCATGGTAATTTGTCACGTCACAAAAATGACTGCATCTTGTTAAGCAATAATTGATGTTTTGCATGGTACCATAACATTGCTGTTACGTGATAAAGTATTGTAGTCTCAATCCTTCTAATAACAAGGTCTCCCTAAAAGTGTTGAAACTGTTTGGAGCCACCTTAACCGTGCAAAAGACGATTTTCAAAGCCTGAATGCCTCAAAGTAAGTCGTCTACACACGGTATAGTGTCAAGTCAGACTTCTTTAGAAAAAGGAGTGTCACCCAGCCAGATCGGAAATGAAAACGAATCGAAAAGGATGGCAAAAGACTAACTCTGGTATTACGCATGTGTTTCAGTACAAAAAAGACACGTGATCCGCTTTGCACGGAAGCCAATTACTGGTCAAAGTTCTGGAGAGCCTCCAATTTAACTTGCATGTTCACACTAGAAGCATAAGCAAAACAAGGTTTTTTTTTTGTAAATTATGCAGAATTTTGTGAAGTTTGGTGACTGACCATAAGTGGAAATGTTCCCAAAAACTACTTTTGAAAAAAATAATCAATTTGATAATAAAAAAACAAACTATCTTTCTGTGATTCCATATGAAGGACAGAAAAAATAGTAGTTTACGAACCTGCTATCACTGCCAATTGCCATGACACGTGTGGATTTCCCTCTGCACGTGACCAAAGAGAGTGACGTGACAGAACAGCGTGACAAAGCCCAGAAATCACACAAATGATTCAGAGAGAAGACCTCAATGACGCGATTAGAGCAGCAGTAAATATGCTTTACTGACACAATATTCATCCAGTAAATTCCTTCAGAAAACACAGGCAAGCTAAAACACAAAAAAAATAATGAAGTATCAAGCAGGTGTTTTAGATAGCTACCACCAGTTCTCCAAGCGACAAGTTCGCAAGACGTTTCGCTCAAGTGAAACTAACACAGAAACCTATATCAGCAAACATAATATAAATTGACTGCAGGCTTTTAACAATATTTTCACTAGTTTCTTCTTTTCACAAACAAAGATCACAGAAATAGCACCATCTATGGCTTGTCTAGGGAGGGAAATAAAAGCAAACCACTCAAGGATGTACTGGATAGAGTGTAATGTGAAGTGCTAGAATTCTATCCCATATGAACCATGTGAGCGTTAGCCCTACTGATGGAAATGGGCCCACACAAGGACAGAGAAAAACTCTTCCCACCCTGGTCAGAGTTTTTCTCTGTCCTTGTGTGGGTCCATTTCCATCAGTAGGGCTAACGCTCACATGGTTCATATGGGATAGAATTCCAGCACTTCACATTACACTCTATCCAGTTAATTCTGTTTAAAATATAAGTCTTACACGGCCAACGTTTGTATAAACGTAACCTTTCCTTGAACTCAAGGATGTAGTTTCTTATGAAGTTTGCGACTGCTCTTCTTGAACCTATCTACTTCGGAATCGGTTGATTCGACGCCCCCTGACGTCAGGTTGATTTTCTTTGCCCTTCTTCACATAGAACTTTATAATCAGCTGTTTCGACTCCATTTTACTTTTCACTGCTTTTGCACAAAGGCCACGTGTGAGAGGCGAGCAAGGTACTCTCGATTTTTCAAGAGTAAGATGCAATGCAATTTGAATAGAGGTCCCCTAGGAGGTATTATCAATTTGGGCAAGCAAATTAGGCCTTGGACACGAGGGATCCGGTTTTTGACGCACTGATCGTGACAACCTGGCCCCAGTTCTTCATTGGCCGGATAACTTTATCTGGTGGATAAGTCACCAACTGACAGTTTCAATCAGCGTTGTCAATCTGTGCAAAGATTTCAGTCTTTGTCCTCGTAACCGCAATTACGCACACTCTAAGCATATCTAAGGGCGCTTTCCTTTTGTCAGAACTGGCCGGCCAGACACGTCAGCTTGCAAAGAAAATGCAAAAATTGAAGGAACACTTGCATGATAATCCTTCGCATTCTCCTGGATAAGTATATATCATCCTCGAAGTGTGTTAATTTTGAAGGCGTTGTAGAGTTAGTCCTTCCAAAGGCTCGGTCTGGCCGGTCAGTTCTGTCAAATGGAAAGCACCCTAAGTAAAGGACCAAACGTTTGGCAAACGTTTACTGGATAGTGACTTACCCATCGGGATCCTAAGGGCCTATAGTGTCCCACAGCATTTATGGACAATCACTGTAAGAGAGCCTACGCTTTACGTATAGAGCGTTTTCATGTGACGTCACGGCGGCCATGTTGGTGTTCCAAAACAAAGAAATGGCGGCCATGATGGTATACCAAACTAATCCTCCGGGAATTGAACTCTATTTTATGCAAATACTTTCTTTTGTTTCAGTAATCCAATATGGCTGCTGGTCACGTGAGTGAAAACGCTCAATACCGTCGAAATCATTCATTAACTCTAAATCTGAGATGACGAGAAAGTCAAATTTTCATATGTGATTACAAAGTAGCATGTATTTCCTCCACAGTCATTTAAAGACCCTGAATGTAGGTTTGACAAAATCCAATCCACGACTTCCCGCACGGTAGTCCGATAATCTGCCTACTGAGCTAATGAGTAATCCTTCTTTATAGAAAAAGAAACTGTCTTAGGTTTAGGTTAGGTATATAACCTGTAGATTTCCTCCATGAGGTTAAGGGAGTTGACTTTCACGATGCCATCCAATGCTGCTGTAATAACAAGTGCTGATGTGTCTGGGTGAAGCATGATTTTTGTTATTGCCTGATGATGAAAAATCAAGTAATAGAATCACAGGGTTTTCTTTAAGGTTTTAAGTAGCGGGAGTGTTTTGCAAAGTAGACGGTTGTGGGTCCGGAGAACCCACACGATGGGCCTTAACTCATCGCTTCTAGGGGGGTCCGGGGCATGCTCCCCCGGAAATTTTTGAAAACTGAATGCCGGAAAATGCATTTCCTGGCATTTTGGGCCATGAAACTCAAACATTAGAGGGATGAATCAAGCTGCAATTATACTATGAAAACCATGTTACTCAAAGAAAGACGAAGCGACATTTCAATAATACAACCCTATAAACAAAAGTTGAGTGATATTTTTGTATCTTTTTGGTGGTTTTTCTGGAGCTAACGAGCCTGGCAAATATTGCCACTTCACAACTTGTAAACATGGCACATACTTTGAAGGACTAGACCAGCAAAGGCTAGTGATTGGTTGTTAAATTAAGAAGTTGATTGGAGGTCATACTAATTGGCCAATGGCGTAAAGGATGTTTCGATCCTGTTTAGGTGTGAAGATGACACACATTCGTTCCATTGTGTAATTAGCGGGAAAATATGCTTGCGGAACTTGGTTGTAGTAATTTCGAAAATTGAAAATCACTCGAGCGGTTTAAGAGTGATGTAGTTTTTTTTCCGAAGAGTTTAGGAATTCCGTAAAGCAGTGAGAGTTGATCAAGAGTGACGTTGGATAAAGATCCGTTGTCATGTTGAAGCGTAGAGATGCCCTCGAGAGGACGAGCACTTACGCGGGCAAGTAGGATTTAACTCCGAGGAGCGTTACGTTCAAGTGTTTAAATAAAGTCTACGAGTCCTCAGCTTCTACGTTCGCTATAAATGATCGACTGAAGGGTTCGAAGTGAAAACGAAGGAGCGGTTAGTGAATGATCAGGGTCTAGTTTTGTTCCTCAGTTGAGTTGTGGTAACAGATGCTTGAACGCAGGCTGAGCGTGTTGCTAGCAGAACATCATATGTAAATTTCCTTCTGGATTGAGAACAAACCTTTTGAAAGTGTTTCTTTGTTTACAAGTTTTTTATGATTGCGGCGTGATTAAAGGAAGTTTTGCGCAGACTAAAACGTCCTTGGGTGATTTTTCCTTCCGGTGAAATACAATTGGTGGCTGTTGAAAGATATCGAAATCCAATATGGCGGACAACACATCATATTGTTCCTACTTTCCCGCCACCACAGCAAGATTTTTTCAAAACAAAAGTCTCAAGCATAACGTTCTTAAACTGCCCTTGAGTCAGAAGTCTTTTATGTGTTTTCAGAAAAGATAGGCACTGCAAATTTTTATTTGTATTGAGCCCAAGTAGTTTAGACCTCATAAACATCATCTCCTCTACATGTCTTTACTCTTCAAACAATGAAAGTAGCCGGCGAAACCTGACAGAGAAGCCGGCGAACTTCGCCGGCTGCCGGCTCTTATATACAACCCTGACTGAATCATGTGCAACAATAAGTTGGATAGGTGTTCGAACTATACATTGTAATACATAATTATTGTTTTTGTTTTGTTTGTTTTTTACAAGCATTGATAACGGTTTTTACCAGTCCTCGTTTACTTAAAAGATTATTCCCGCGAGTGATTTTAATTTTCTTGCTAGCAGTCTCCCTTTCCCTTGATATTTAACGTCATGTTCATGCTCTCCTCTGACTTGCATCTGCTGAGCATGCGCCAACATTGCCAAAGGCGTCAAAAAACCTTCTGCTTGTCATTATGCAAAGGCCATTTTTGTATAAATAAACAGGAGCGGTGTTATTTAGGACTCTGCATAAGTTATTTTAGAAACCAGTTTGTCTCGACTACGATCAGTAAAGTGATAAGATCAAAGTAAATTTACAGCCATTTCCCCATTTGCTTATTAATTAGCTTCAAGCTTAAATGGCAATAGAATTAATGTTGTACCTTTGAATGCCCGGTAAAGGTATGAACTTTTCCTCCACTTTTCGATCGGCTCCAAACATTTACTAAAGGTTAGAATGATAAAGAAAACAATGCTCATTTTACAAACCTTTAAAGTGATATTCATTTCCCCTATGTCATTTACATGTATGTCTCCATAACTCTGCTCAAACCTGACAAGCGGAGGAGGCGGCCGAAATTAAGGCTACCACATATAAAGCATCGTCTAAAAAACGAACCCACGACACATTGGTGGAAGGCGAATGCTCATCACTCAGCTTCAACCCCCCCCCACCACCCCTTCACCCTCCCCATCATTTAGAGGACTCACACCCCAATCAGGAGGGGTCAAAATCCACAGGAACACCAAATAATATATACAATATATGATTTCCAGATTATTGGAATTGTGGATTTGAAACTTCTTTGTGAGGGAAAGATAACAGTCAGTGGAACAGCTTTTGCTAGCAGAAGTCTCTTTTTCTTTTGCGTTCCCTGGGCTGACGAGTACAGGAAAAGAGACCTCTGCCACGCGTCAAAACTCACTGCATTGAGCATGCGCAGCGGTTACTTAGCAACCAAATCCTCACGTGATACTTCATGTTGTGTGGGCTCACTTAACAACAGCGGAATTACTGTAAACTCGGGAATGGGCAGGACATAGCGGGCTCAAGTCACAGTCAGCAAACATATCATGGGGCATGCGGTTTAAAGAGTGCCGTCCAAGGTTGTGGATGGCGGCTCGATCAAAGTGAGTCTCGACTCATGACAGAGGCCTCTTTTCCTGTACTCGCCCAGTGAACACAAAAAGAAAAGAGAGCTCTGCTAGCAGGGAAAAAAACCAGGCTCAAAATCACTTTCAGTCTCAGTTTTTTACAGGTTCCTTTTTAGCTACTTCAGTTGCTCCAATAACTGAGCTGTCTTTTCCCTTTGAAAAGAGTACATTGTTCTAAAACCATACATACCATCACAATCTGTTCCAACAGTTACTATAAAGTTACAGGCTTTGGAGTAAAAGCATCCTGTCACAGGACCTCTGTGTGCACTGCAAACACAACAAAGTAGAAAGATCTTTAACATTCAACAGTACAGTCATCCATCTCTAAAAATTAGCAGGAATCTCTCAAACGAGTACACCAAAGCAACCACAATGTCGCCAGTTGGAAGAAAAACTCTGCAAGAGGCTCCATTTGAAGTTGATTCTGGAATACCTGTAAACTGATAAGCCTTACTCAGCCTAACTTCATGATAACGATCAAGCATTTGAAAGCATGCCTTGGAAATTACCCCTTTTGATTGGTTTTTGCAACACCAAGACCGATTCCATGTTCCTTGCTCTGAGAACAGTGTTCTATGAACAAGTCGTGCTGCCAAATCGTAGCGCGTAAACCCGCCTTAAAGGCCAGTTTGCATGCTACAATCTGTTGGCATGTAAACCGGCCTTAAAATAGGTGAATTAAATTTTAGTTTCATGAAACAACTCGACGAAGATCACACTGCCCCTGTGAAAAGATAAACTTTCGAGTTCCCTTGCAGAGAAACCCAACCATTTTTTTTGTTTATCCTGTGATATAAAATACCTCCAAAGTACAGTGTGACAGGCTTACTCTGTTATCTGGAAAAGAAGATTTCCTTCCATATCGTAGGCCACAACATTTCGCTCAGACAAACAGTAAAGACGCTGAAAAATTAAATTGAATAATCCACAAGTCGGTTAAAATAAATTCCACATGGCGAAGTTTGCTATTTTGCACATAGTGCCGGCTTTTACCAATCTCACATCCAACAACTGTAAATGAAATTAAAATTGTCTTATTAAATTACATTAAACTTTGAACTGCTTCAATTTGACAAGACAACCAGAAATTCTTTTGGACTTCATGAACGCTTGGCACAATCAGCTTCCATATAAGGTCATACTGTAAATGAGCTGATAAACGAGGTCAGAGTGCTGAAAAACTC
>NW_027179751.1:17500-25000 GCF_036669935.1 Montipora foliosa
CAAGGGTCTCGGCATCTCGGCGAGTCTCGGATTTTACCATTCGTCAACCCTTGCATTGCCAGATAAATTAATTTTAAAACTTGAGGAAGCAGGGGTGGACAGTGGTGAGAGCATTCGCATCCCACCAATGTGGCCTGGGTTCGATTCCCAGTCTGACATGGTGTCATATGTGGGTTGAGTTTGTTGGTTCTCTACTCTGCTCCGAGAGGTTGTTCTCCGGATATTCCCGTTTTCCCCTCTCCTCAAAAACCAACCTATGATTTCAATGTTTAGTTTCCCCAATTTAATGTGGACCCAGGCCTACTGAACACCTGACACTTAAATAAAGTTCACTATTAATTTTCTTGTGATTCAGATTTGTCCAAACTCAAACTACTGTAAGTTCACCTTCATCCCGCCAGTTCCCCCTGTAATAAGCTCATCTTTCACATGATTAAAGACCATACACAGCACAGAATGCATGTCAGCTGATACCGAAAACACCTCGTGAAAATTCAGGTTAAAGACCTGCAAAAGGACAACTTGAAATAAGAACACTTAAGGTTGCAAATTACACGTACATGTAAAATGGAAAATGAATTTCATTAAAAAGAGGGTTAAAATATGTGGGATAAAAAAAAGTAATGTTTTGTGAAGGAATAGCAGACTAAAAAGATGTAAAACAGATCTGAAATAGAAACTGCAGCCATAGTGATCGAGATCTGCAGGAAATAAAAGATTGACGGAGTATGAGTTAAGGGGTAAAGAAACGTGTGCAACCTTTTGTAGATACTAGTTCTGGGGGTGTTGGGCAGATAATTTGAACTTTACTGATATTGCCTTTGAAACTTTTCACAACTGATTCACTTGTCTTTATGAAACATAAGCAAAAAGGAAGCAATATTCAAAGACAATAGTCTGTTAACATTTCCCTATAGTTTTCCATGTGTTTATCTCGCTCAAACCTCCTTGCTTAAATAAGCTTAGGGAAACCTGGAGAGATTAGAGTTGGCGAATGCTCTTTTTCAGCTCTGAGGCACCTCAAATTGTGGAACCGTTCTACAATGAACGAGGAACGCTTGAGGGGCCTAGGGATGCTGCTCATTCATCATGGAATGACATCTGTTCTATTCTATTCTTCATTGCCCCCATGGGGAGTGGTTAGTTAAGTAAGTACAGTATGTAACTATGAATAATAGATGAAACATTATATTACAGTACATAAATAATAAATTAATGCAGTTTGCAGACAGGACATCTTTTCATTGTTTACCTTCAATGCATATTCCTTTGACAATGCAAAATAGACATTGAATTTCCTTGAGAATATGATAAGGCGTAGAACATTGAACTGGTAAGATGGATAATTGAGATGCCTCGTCACTTAAAAACAATAAAAACAAATCGTGTAAATTATAAATCTTATGCCTGTTAGCTATTACATAAAATAATGTGTGCACTCAGGCATATAAAAATTTATATAGTTCCGTGGTCAAAGACTGAGTGAAATGAGTTAACTTTTTACTTTGACAGTCCTCAGTTGTTCAAACGATGGATAGCATTATCTGCTGGATAAATCGCTGTCCAGTGAATAAGTCATAACAAAACCAATTGTACTATCCAACAGTTAGTGATTTCTCTGGTGGGTAGCATTTTCCAACTTTTGATCAACTGAGGCCTGAGGCCTAATGCATTCTTGAATAACAGCTATTCATCTACATTAATTTCCTTAACAGATATTGCCCAACTACATGTAGATCCAACCCTTGAAGCATTTCATCTCTGACTGAAATCTCCAATTAATAATAATAATATCTATAAGTCAACATGACAGAAATTCAAAAAGGCATAAGATATAAAAAATAGAGAATGCCATCGGCAATCAATCTTGTAATCACCTGTGTTGTAAACACTTTCATAGGACCAACTTGTAATGCCTCTGGAGTCAAGAAACACAAACTGCCTGAATCTGGAATTATATGTCACTAGAAGAGAAAGGTAATTAATCAACAACAGCATTCATTAAACTGATTACAGTCATTTTTATGACAACAACAACAACAATGGTAATAACAATATTATAAAATGATACTAAAAAAACAAGAAATAATAGCAAAAATAGGTCGTCTAAATCTACTGGCTGTGGACAGCTGGAAGTTTATCCAACTATTACAGTGAGGACACTCCAACCATGAACACTTGATATTTGTTTGTACATTTTTTTAGTGACTATAGAATGTGGGCTCGTCCTTTTGACAAGAGTATTTAAAGTTTTTACACTTACAAAATGCTATACATGTAACACTATACATCATAAGAAGAGCCTTTATTTCTTAGTCGTCGAAAAAAACAATGTACACGAAAATGTCAAGTGTTCACGGTTCAAGTGTCCTTACTGTAAAGGCAGACTACTGTGGATAATAACTAATAAATTGGGATAATTATTAGGCCATATTCATAAATGATGGCAAAGAAATTATTCTTTTGTCTGAATGCTAATCATCCTCAGTAGCCTTGTTAGCAGTCGGACAAATTCAAAAGAACATTTGCTCCAAAGTGAGGCTAGAGAGGATGATTAGCACAAAGACAAGTAAAAGAATAATTTCTGGGCGGCCATTTATGAATAAATTGGCCTATGATAATGATAATAATAATCTTATGATACATCATCTTACTTATTATAATTTCTAATAATAATTAGTAGTAGAATTAAAATGACTATCATGATAAGCTATATGTTGTATATTAACACAGGTAACTTTCATTATTTTCAAAACTGACTGACAAACTAGGAGAGACTAGAGATGAGAGAGAACTTTCTTATCTTACAGCAGCAGTTATACAATAATAATAATAATACTAATACTGATAACAATAATAATAATAATAATAATAATAATAATAACAATGCGCCTATATTCAATAATATATTGATAAGTGACCGTATCAAAGGCTTCTGGGTAGTAGGCAGGATACTACAAAGCTTAAACTGCCAGGTACCATTTAATTAAATGAAATTCCATGATACTTTAAATTTATCTCGATGCATCATGACCACGTACAATTTTAGCCATTGAGTCCCTCACCCAGCCCGCATCCCAATTATCATTATTGCTGAACAAAGGACTTGGAAAGGAAAAACTAAGACAAGTTTCACATTTCTGTCAAACAATGACAGTTTATCCAGGAAATGCTGGATTAGCTTTGCATGGATAATCAAATGGTAACAAGTGAAATTAGAGAATAATTTCACCTGTGTTTTGTCCAAAATCAAATAATTTCCCGAGCCTATTTGATTTTGGACAAAACGCAAGTTAAGTTATTCCCTAATTTCACGAGTGTACCATTTGATTAGCTATTAATATTATGGACGACAAATTACATTTGTAAGATGCCATTTTGGCACTGTAGGAAAAGTTGCCCACTGGCAAAATTGTAATTTCACATGTAAAGTTATAAATTAACAATGAAATTTCACGGGAAAATGAAGGAGCAATTTGTCACCCATGTTATTACAGTGTATGTATCTAACTGCATGTATATAGCAGTCAACCATCCCAGTGAATAACAGTGGGGGGTACAGATAAATATTATTATTCACTTAATTATTTCCCAGTTAATGACTTAGTGTACTTTAATTAATAGCCTATGACTACCTCCAACTATTTCACAGTTTTTTGAAGCGTGTTTGTAAGAGCCTCTACTCTGAAAACCAAATGGGATTTGCAAGTAACTGGTTCTTAATTCTCCAAAATCCGCTGATCTCGAGGTTTCATCTTCCAATTCCCTTTCCTTAAGTGAATCCACTCCATTGTCCCTTTCCAACGACTCTCTGGCCGTTTCATTTGCACAACCATATTGTTCTTCACTGGATGTTGAAATGGAGCTGCTCTTTGATTGACCGTTTGCTTGATTCATTATTAATATCGAATCCCTAGCGTGTTCTTCTAAAAATTCGCATTCGGCGCCCCTGGATAAACTTCATATTAAGACTGTACTCCATCCACGAACACTTCACTTTTGCGTGTTTCATTGCAGTTCAAAGAAATACAGAATTTATTGGTGCAGGCTGCATTTCGCAGATCCTGCAACCGTCGACTTGCAGAATCCTTGTGTATTTCAATGTTACTATACAATTCAGAGCCTGCTACTTTCCGTTTCGGCAATACCGTGGTAGCAAAGTTCTCATTGTTAATGCAGGACTCAAAAAACACGCTTTCTCAGTTCTAATTTAAAACCATAGTTGCTCCAGATTAACTTGGATATCTGCAAGAAAAAACAAACTCACAAACAAATCTTAAATTATAGTTACGCGAGATCGAAAAATAAGTGATGTAACGGAATTCGCGGAGTTCTCGAATGTTCCGTTTATTACTCACCTATAAAACAACCTCTAAAGGTTGTGGACTGACTTCAAATTAATTAGTCTTGTAGACACTACGTAAAATTACAATCCTATGCACAAGAATGTGATTGCTCTTTAGCTTGTCTGAAAATCGCGGCGGACATCGCGTGCGTTACTATGACACGAGTGGGAATGGGAACTGACCACGTGGTACGAGATGGACACTCGAGATGTTACAGGAACAGGGAGCTTAAGCACGCTCGTTTTTGAGACGCGGACGGCAACCGGAAGAGAACATTTCGCGCGCTAGGACAGTGGTGTCTCCCCGATTTTTATACTTATCATCTCTAATGTAGAAAAGATACTTGGCAATGCAAATGTGGTTGTGTGAAGACAAGTTAAAAAGGAAAACAGCTCACTTCCGGTTGCCGTCTGCGTCTCAAAAACGCGCATGCTTAAGTTCGCTAACGTTACCCGCGATCAGGCGTACGTCACGAAAAGATAACGTGTCTAAAAGAAAAGCACGCGTGATCGCAGGTTACTCGCGAGATGAACGCGAACGCGAGAGAATCCTCGGTAACCATCACACGAAAAAACGGGAAAATTAGCTCCTGTGGCAAAGACAGTATTTTGTCTTCTCATCCTATAAAAAAGATACAGTGATATTTTTAAAATTAAACACGGACACTTACGGTGGCTCAAACCAGTTTCAACAAGGGCAATACAATTTCCATGCTTCCTCAATTGAAGTTGAAGCAAAGATAAGTCAGTCTCTTATCAACGTGTGAATGTCGCTCGATCGCATTTATTTGCATAGCGCTCGGACGGGTGAACTAGGCCTGAAAGGGACTGTGTCTCAGCACTGAAGTTTATTCTGGGCTCCTGCTAACCAACTTTACCATGGTTAACCAAGAAATTACTTTACAGCGGTTATCAGTCACACGCAACCCTCAAAGGCTTTTTTTTTCTTTCGAAACTCAGGCTAAATTTGGATGGACATCAATTAAATGTTTCCATGACAATAGTCCTGTTCACTTGGCGGCAGTCGAATTCGTCATGGTAACATTTGATTGACGTCCACCCAAATTTAGTTTCGCAAAATGGAAAAAGTCGTTGTGGGGCGCTTGTGACTGGTAACCGCTGTTCAAAAAAGTCTGTATAACATACGTAATTCAAATTACAAACAACAGAGACATAGACTGTGAAGATTTGTTATGCTGAAAAGTTTTCAACAAAAAACAGTCCCAATCTTCTTCGATTTTCCCCATCCCTCCTCTACTTCTATTTCTACTTTCCTACTCTTTTGTATTTGTTGTTTTATTGAAACCTCCTTTTAATGTTTTAACTTTTAAATTTCGCTTGATTTGGTTGCTTTACATTAGGAGACTTTTAATTATCATATTACATTTAAGGTAATTCCTTAGTATTGCATTGCGCATCTCTACTGCGCACGATTTTCGCGTCGTTAGCGCGCGCACATGAGCACGTGCGCATACAAAACGTAAGAGATTTCGCTCAAACTAAACCCGATAGCGTAATAAATGATCCTTTTCTCTCAAACGAGCACGGTGAACCCCGATTTTTTTTTTCAGGTATTTGCTAAGAACAGCCTAGTAAAGAACATATTTGAAGAAGAAAAAAAGTTTGATAGTAGATCTTTTTTTTTTTGGAAAGCAGTTCCGTACTGGTTGTATTTTACACAAGGCGAGGACTTCAAGCTAACCACGGAACTGTCCCAAAAAGTGCACTATTCCCACAACCAGGGAATCAAAGACGGCGTAAATGAAGCAATATTGCTTATGTAAATAAAAAAAGCTTTATTTTCAAAATAAAATTTTGTGTCTTTGAGGTAACGAAGACTTAATTCTGTATGAAGGTGATTCGAATTTTTAAGGCGAAAACAGTAAAAATACCCCATTTTAAGAGCCTGCTGACGCGAAAACAAGCACGGTGGCCCCATTTTTTTATTGTATTTTTTTAATGTTCATATCATGAATGTTAAGTATGCCAAGCTTCCAAAAGAGTTTGATAGTAGAACAATTTCAACGGAATTACCTTTTAATATTTACAATTGCGCGAGCATCGATCCCCTGTTAATAACTTAATAGTGAAAGTTCAAGTCAATTATAATTTCAGGAAGTCTTTAATTTACACATTAAGGTCCCAAACCCAAGAAATCTGAGATCGGCAGATCATCTTTTACTAAGTACGGCTTTGATTCATTAAGAAATTCTGCTAGTCTAGATTCTTTTAAGAGGCAGGATACTCCGTGAAAACAAAAGCTTCCTAAGAACTACAAGTTTCCCCAAAGCCTGTTGTAGTGTTTCTTTTAAGGTGGCTCTAACAATTTGAAGAGACACTCTCTCTAGAAAGATTGGAACTACACACCGTATCACGTAACAGCAATGTTATGGCACCATATGAAACACCGATTATTGTTGAACAAGATGTGGTCATTATATTGTGCCGTAATAAATTACCTTGGCAACGGGAGAGCCCAGCAAAAACACCCTATATTTTAATTTCAGTTAGGTCATATCTCAAAAAAAAACTCGGTGACCCTCATTTTTTATTGCTGGAAAGTGATCAGATGGCCAAGATGAAGCTTTCTGCAAAGTTTAAACATTTTAAATTCTCTACTGCAGAATCAGAGCCACCTTAAAAAAAACACAGAGTTAAGATGGCTCTGAATCCGCCGAAGTGTACAGATTTTTTTTAAACTTTGCGGAAAGTTTTATCTTGGCCTTCTGCACACTTTCCAGCAACAAACCATGGGGGTCACCGGGTATTCTTTTGACATATTTGCAACTAAAGAAAAAATAAAGGGTGTTGTTACTTGGCTTTCCCATTGCCACGGTGACTTATTACATCACAATAATGACCGCATCTTGTTCAGCAATAATTGTTGTTTCTTATGGTACCATAACATTGCTAATACACTTGATACAGCGTTGTAGTGTCAAACCTTCCAATAAGAACATTACTTGAAGCTTTGAAACTGGCTTGAGCCACCTTAAATAAGTCATTTTAGATGTAAATTCTCAGATTTTAACATTAACTTTAGTGTAAATTTTATCCACAGTTTATTATTTGTAAATTACTGCTATTAGCTTAGTTAGTGCAGGTCCACATCAGAACTATTTTCTTGCCAATTTTTTGTAAATTAAATTAATTAT
>NW_027179751.1:35000-37500 GCF_036669935.1 Montipora foliosa
ATAGCAAACATAGTGGAATTGACATTCAGCCCCTCAAAATGTTTGCAGTGGCTGGCAACACAAGAGAAAGTAAAAACAAAATTCAGGCAGGGGGATCTTGTGAAAGATTTATGTGGCTCTAACTAGTGAACCTACTGATGTAGGCAAAATAAGACAAAATGCTGTCACTAGCACATTTTGAGGACTGGATATATTGTACATATATAGCAGGGCAAGACTAATCTTCTGAAATGAAATTGCCCCATGGGCAAGTAACTTTGACTTTTTACTTGTCCCTTTCCAAATTCCACCTGCATATTAATGTATGTAAATAACAGAGTGTATAGTGGGTCCTGTGGAAAGAGCAAAGGGTGGGTGGCCTTATATGCATATTTTTACAATGCGGGAAATGCCCATCTTCTTAAATGTACAGTATTTATAAATAATCTTCTTAAGTATTGCTCCTTTTTTAGCTGTTACTCTTAAGGGTGACTTAACTTAAAGGTCACATTATTGCATATAGATGGTTTTCACCTGGCGTCACAGCGGCCATGTTGGTGTATAGAAAAATAGAGAAAAAAGTCTTTTGTGAATTTGACTCTATTATAATGCAAAATATGAGCTATAATTTGCTATTGTTTTGTACACCAACATGGCTGACTCGTCACGTGATTGAAAACCATCTATTAATTTTAATAACAGCAGTTTTTAATGTATTTACACACCAGAGCATATACAGTGAATGTATATGTGGATATTGGGGCTACATTAATGTGTGTTTAAACTAGAGTGCATAGAGTACTACTACAAATTATGGTTTTACAGAGAATAATAATATGGTACACAAATGTAAGCTCTTGCAAAGTGCAAAGAAGGGTCAGTGGTTATATATGCATGATTTCATCTTCTAATAAGGGGTCATTTTTTTAATTGTACAGAATTAAGAGGTTTAACATTGCCCCTTTTTTGATAAGTTAACTCTTTAAGGTGTGAAGGGGTTGTGACTAGTTTAAACGTCACGGAATAGTGTGCAGATTTTAATAACAGCAATGTATCTTTTATATGTAAATTCTACAGTGGTTTTTAGATTTTTACATTGCTGTTATTTTTCTGATTTTCTCTGATTGTGACTCATTTTAATGTCACATAATAGTGTATAATTTTAATTACAGCAGTGTTTAATCCATTGAGTCTCAAGAGTGACCAAACTCAAATTACATAATAGTATGGACACCAAGGAAAATTGATTTGATCTTTCACAAATTCTCCGAACTAATGCTGCAAGCCAGGAGAATTTGCACATGGATCTTGAGCCAATTAAGGAATTTTAATTATATTTATACAGTATACATACAATGTTTCCCTCAGCTCCACCTTGTGAAGCATTGAGATTCAGGGGAAACAAATTTAACTGTTGCTCTTGGGCCCAGTCATAAGTGTTTCATGTTGCACATGATGTGCTTTCTTCTCTTACAGGCAAGTACAGTCTAAAAAGGAGGTTTTACACAAGAATGTTTTCTAGGCAAGAAGCTCTGGCTTTTTGTTTTACTCATATAGTTTATTGTTCAAGTCTTTTAAACAAATAGCACTATATTTCTGTGCTAACGCAGTATGTGTAATCCTTGACAAAATAAGGATTAATGATTTAAACTTACATTGTACAAGGTATTTATAAACCATGGCACTATTCGATTTTCTGTGCTAGTCCTGTATAAGCAATGCCTTGACAAGGATCCAATTTTAACTGACATTGTACAGAGTATTTAAAAACAACATTACTGTTAGATTTTCTGAGCTGATGTAGAATTATAATGGCTTAAGAGAATAAAGATCAGTTATTTGACTGACATGTCTACATAGTATTATTAAAACAACCATGCTACCTTTGAGTAAGAGCTTTTTTGAGCTGTTTTAAAAAGATGCCCTGAATATAGGTGTTGATTATTGATTACACATGCAATGAATTCACAAAATATCACAACTTCATCTTCCGAGTGCTCATAAATAGTGTTAAAGCCCATATGATAAAATGCTTATTGACTGACTTTAGGTTTGGCTGGACAGGAAAATATTTGACCCTTGGTCATAATGCATGGACCTGGCTGCGCTCGGTCCATACGCCATGACCTTGGGCCAAATATTTTCCCGTCCGGCCCTCCTACTCAGTCAATAAGTAAATAACATGTACCTGTTATTGTTAAGTGCATTGCACAGGGGGTGGGAGGGGGGGGGGATTTATCAGATGCCCTAACCTGAGGCATTTGTGGATGGTCATAACAGACAGTAACCTTAAGCAAAATGTTGTTCCAACAGTCTCCACTATGGGCTGATAAGTTTCGTAAAATGCCCAACCTATGTTTGCCTTACTCCCTCCCCCGCTGCAGCTTGACATATTCAAAGCTGGAATTAAAAAACAAACAAACTGGTTCAATTTTTTAAATGTCAATTGTGCTGAGGGAAGCCATGAGTGTTCCATTCCCCGAAGTAATAAGAAATGACAAATTGGCCTTTAGTAATCTTG